>NC_081342.1:30806312-30848693 GCF_029784015.1 Lycium ferocissimum | reverse complement strand
AGATGCCCCCAATTTTTCTAGTTTTAAAGTAATGTTTAAGAATTCAATTAACCCTTTGTTTAAAAAATTAAAAACCCTCTTTTAAAGGTTAAAAAAACCTTTTTCAAATTAAAATTTAAGGAACGTTCGCAAATATTTACTAAAAAAGTGCAAAAGTGCCGGGGTTCCTTTCTTTCGGGGTTGCAATTTAAAACCTTTCCAATCTTTCTCCTTTTCCCCAAATTGGAAAATGTTTGGTTTGATTAAATTTTTTAAAAATAAAGAAAAAAAAAAAGTTCTTTTGGAAAAAAGATGATTTTTTAAAAAGGCCCGGTTAAAAAACCCCAAATCAAATTTTTACGAATAACCCTTTAAAAACCCTTTTTTTTTTTATTAAAAGGTAAAACTCATTTTAAAGGTTCCTTTTTGGCTTTTTTAAAAAGGTAAGGTTTTGAAAAAATTTAAAATCCCATAATTGAAATTTAGGGGTTTCCCGACCCAATTCCCCCCGTTTAGGGTTGTTTGGTTTTTATTTTTGGTTTAAGATGTTTCCAGGGGCAAAGTATCCCAGGACGGTCCCCGAGGATCCAAAATGATAGAATCCCGGGGCCTAAAGGGGGGGCCCAGGGGCTATTGGGCCCTTAGGATTTACCCCGACCTTTAGGGGGGAAAAGGCGGACCCGCTTAAGGCGGCCCCGGTTTTTTGTTACACCGCGGAAAAGGGCCGGACTAACCCAATTTCGGGCGGCGAGATTTTTTTTGGCCCGAACCCGGGTTTGGCTTTTTTCAATTTACGTTGTAGGGGTTTTGGTGATTTAATTAAAAAGGTTCTTTTTAAAAAGGTTTAAGGGAGTTTTTAAATTTTCTCCATTTTTAAATTTTCCCCTTTAAGTCAATTTTTTTCCCCTTTGCCTTTATTTTCAAATATAATTTTTTATTTTTTTCAAATTTTTTTTTTTTGGGAACTACCCCTTGCCTCAGGCCCCCCCCAAAAATTTTTTGGAAGGGTTTGAAAAAAACGGGTTTCATGGAAGTCGATTAAAAAACCCCTTTTTAAAAAGGGACCCCACTTATTGTTCCGGGGTCCATTTATTTTTCTATTTCTCTCTTAAAGCGTATTCGCTGAGCGATTCGAGCTTGAGTCTTTCTTATACTACTCTGTTCTTTGTCCTTGATTATGGTAGGGAACCCAAACAATTGTTAAAACTATCTTTTTCTGCCCTTGCTAGTGTCCTCGACATTACTTCTAGGATTTATAAGACTATGTAGTATAGTTAAGGATCGTGAGACTACTGTTGGTTCGATTGAAATTGACATTGAAATCTTTGATGTAATTTTGGGGGTAGACTAGTTTTCCAGGTGTTATGCAATTCTAGATTGAAATAGTTAGACTTGTAGTTCTAGGTGAACCTATTATAGATTGAAAGAGTAATATAGTTATATCTCGAGGTAGACTATGGGTGTAAATCCCTTATTCCATGCTTAGGCTTGTCTGGTTGTTGTGGGAGTATCTGCGAGGACCATATGGTTATTGTTAGAGTATTATATGAGTTTTGTTTGAGATATCTTGCAATACAAAGGAACACTAGCGAGAATTTTGAAGACTTGAGGTTTAGTGAAAATCTTGGGCCATAACTTTCATTCGAGGACGAATGATCTTAAGGGGGGGATAATGTAACACCCCGTAAAGTTGAACTAGGTGTGAATGTGTAAAAATCTAGTGTTAAGATGATATTTTATCTATATGAATCCATTCTTGATGAATTCGAGTGGAAGATGGTCGTTTTGAAGTCAAACCAACAATTGAAGTTCTTAAGAACTTCTAAATTCGTCTAAATCTGAGACAATCTGCCCTTATTTCCAGTTTTAAGGTATTTACGTTGGGAATTTGAGAAAACTTATAAAATGCAAGTTGTAGCGCTCTAAAATACCTTTCCAACCATATAAAGTGGGGCTCAAACGGAGCTACGTACAGGGAGTTATGATCATTTTACTGAGCGAATATCGATTGTCGAAAAAACGTGCGGGGCGCGCGCGCGGACTCAAAGACGGAAAATTCAGCTGAAACAAAAAAAAAAAAAACATGATCGTGTGCCGAACCCACGATGCGGACTCGCAGACGGAGCGGGAATATTTTCTGGTTCCGAATTTTCTTTAAGGCCTACTTCGTTGTGTTATTTCCCACTTCATTTCAGATCAATATTTCTGAGGAAAAGAACCCTAGAAAAGTCTCTTTAACCCTAAGGTAAGTTCTCACTCAATCTTGATCATTCCCACACCATATCCATCCCCTCTTGATAGCAAATCATCTCTCTAAAATCCTAAGTTCTTGAATTCTCAAGAAAAAGAAGATAGGGGCGTGTGGAATTCATCTAAGAGGTAAAGTTTATGAATTTTCCTAGTATTAATAAAGTAATGGGTTAGAGTAGAAGCTCTACAAGGTTGGAATCCGTTAGTGATTCATGAAAGGGTTCAAGAACCTGTTTATAAGGCTTACGAAAAAAACCCTAGTTTTTGAAATTCCAAGAAAACTTCAAGAAACGATTCAAGTTCTAATCTTTCTCATCTAAAACCATGGTAGTGTGATTGTAGAACCTTGGGAATTACACTTGAGCGGGATTTGAGGTATGTCAAGATTTCCAAGAATCCTTCTTTCAAGTATGTTGTCATGCTTGAAACATGTGGATGATTGTTTGTGACTTGAAATATTCCTTTAAAATATGAACAAGATTATAACTCTTATGTGGTGGAAGTTCTTTTGGAATTAAAGATGATTTCTTTTAAACAAGGTCATGCGTGTGTAGGGTCAAGCCCGCATCGAACCTTATACGAACTATACTACTTTGTGAAACTCATTTTTTTCTTCCCATTATTGGATGATTGAACTCATTTTCTAAAGGTTGGACTTTAAACTTATTTTGCTGTTGAATGGATTTCTTAAACTTGAAAATTGAATAAGAGATTTGAATAAGATTCTAAATCGGCCATGACTTGAAATGCCTCTATTTTGAGATGATGACTTGAGAAGTGAGATTAGGCTCTAAGCCATGATTGATGATTCAGTAATATGCCATGATTTATATTTTGTTGGTGCTTAGGCTCAAGTGCCGTGCTAGTCCGAGAGACGATTAGCCGTTATGGATCCTAACGTATCGATACGAGTATCTTTGTCGTCCGGAAGCAGGACGATTGACCTCTCGTTGCTTCCTAGCGCGGAGTATCTATTGGTGCTAGTCCAGAGGACGATTAGCCTCCGTATCTTCCTAGACCGAAGTATCTATGGATGTGCTAGTCAGAGGATGATTAGCCTTCGTTGCTTCTTAGTCCGGAGTATCTATTGCTGTGCTAGTCTAGAGGACGATTAGCCTTCGCGGTTTCCTAACGCGGAGTATCGATTGATTGATCTGTATGTGAGCGGCTTGTTTCGTACTTTGATTAGCCTGAGAGTGGCTTATTTCATATCTTATTGCCCGTGAGTGGCTTGTGGTGATTTGAATTCGTCAGTGAAATACTTGGCCTGGTAAATGGTAAGGAGTTAAGTTAATGTGTCTGTCATTGTTGGATTCTTTGATGACTCTTTAATGTTGCTGACTCACTTTATTCCCAAGTTTTAACTGTTATCTTCATTGATATCATTTTATTGATTTTATTCATTATATCTTGTTTTGTTAACTATTGCCCCTTAGACACTCACCGAGTATCCAAATCGTATACCATTGTTGTTTTTTGTGGTATGTTAAGTATCATTGAGGAGAAGGTTCGTGATACGCCTACGACTTAAGAGAACTCGCTGCTTTCAAGACTATTCGATGAGCCCACATGATTGTTCGTGGGGCACCATTCTATCTTTCCTTTTCGTATTTTAGTTTCGGGCTGCGTCCCGATGATTTAGACATTGCTCATTATCTTAGAAGCTCCATAGTATACGTTCTTGTGGGTAGTTGTTGAGTTATTGATTAACTCTCGGGCACGTTGTTACGTTTGACAAAGTATTTGATGAATAAAGACTTCCGATGATTTAATTCGTATATTCATGATTTGTTACATTTATTTTATAATCTGATGGAGGCGAATATTGAACCTGGCGGGTTCAAGTGTTATTATTGTGTCGTTGAGGTTCTTCCAATATTGTTCATGACGTCGGATGCTGGTCACGTATAGGGTGGGTTTTGGGGCGTGACAGGTAGATAGGGTGACGGTCCGAATTCCTAGGAGCTTTCTCAGCAGAGACACATGAGCACTCCACTACTCCGGAGTTGCCACTTGTTGGTATATTCTTTTGTGTATATAGTGGGGCATGGCGGGGTCCTGTCCCATCCTTATGATTTCAGTGTTTCAGTAGAGGCTCGTAGATACTTATGTGTGGGTTGTAGATGCTATGTGATCTCTCCATTGTATATTTGTACATCATTTTTGTAGCCTCGTGGGCTTATGCATATTCATATATTTTTGGAGATTTTTGAAGATCGTTTCATGACAAGTTTTGTGTTGAGAATGATGTATGTCCATGTTGGGTATGATAGTTAGCATGATGAGTGGTGCTCGGTAGCCAGCTCTGGGTACCTGTTATGGCCCACTAGTTGGGTTGTGATAGAAGTGATATCAGAGCTGTTCCATCCTAAGGTGTGTTTATGAGCCGTGTCCAGTAGAGTCTTGTTTATGGGTGTGAAGCGTGCCACATTTATAAACAAGAGGTTACATGGCATTGACCGTCTTTCTTCTTCACATATCGTGTGATAGAACTATGTTATAAGGTTTCCTTTTTCCCTAATTGTGTGTTATGATTTTAGCGATGCCGGTAAAGAGGAAAGAAACAGCCGCCCAGAAGGCAAGACAGGTTGAACAGGAGTCCTCGGAGAATATAGAAGAGGGTGAGTCCCACAATAAGGCTCCATCTCGGACTTCTCATACTCCGCCTATATTAGAGGAGCATGAAGGGGTCTCCACCCCAGCTCCAGTGCCTCCAGTTCCTCCACCGGGTGCTTCGGGCTAGCAGATGACCGAGGCTATTCAGTTATTGACCCAACTAGTTGTTGCTCAAGCTCAGCAGCAGAATGCGGGTCTAGGCGACAGAGCAGCTAATGCAAGGGCTCGTGATTTTATGAGTTTGAATCCTCCAAAATTTTTCGGGTCAAAGTCGGATGAAGACCCACAGGGCTTTATAGATGAAATGTTGAGGACGCTGAGAATAATACATGCTTCAAATACGGAGTCAGTATAGTTGGCCTCTTTCAAGTTACAGGATGTGGCCGTTCTATGTTATAATAATTGGATATCTTCGAGAAAGGAAAATGCACCTCCCCCGATTTGGCAGGAGTTTGTAGATGCTTTTGTTCGCCATTATTTGCCACCCGAAGTTCATCGGGCTCGAGCTGATAGGTTTCTGAATCTAAAGCAAGGGAATATGAGTGCGCAGGAGTATAGTCTTCGTTTCAATTCATTGGCCCGATATGCTCCGACTATGGTGGCCGAAATAGGATACCGAGTACATCGATTTGTGAGTGGCTTAGGGCCACATTTGATCAAGGATTGTTTGACAACTTCACTTTAGGATGGGATGGATATTTCCTGTATTCAGGCCCACGCCTAAAATTTAGAAGAGCAACAGCAGCCGCAAAGCGGTGAGCGTGATATGAATAGAGGGCAGAGCAAGAGGGCCAGATATGCCGGTGCTAGTAGTGTGTATAGAGGGGGTCAACGGCAACAGTACTCCAGATATTCAGGTCAGTCCGTAGCTAGTGCACCTCCTCAATTCACGGGCAGGAGATTTGATCGCCCCATTTATTCTGGTCCGAGTGAGAGTTTGAGGGTCTCGGGTCCTTAGTTTGGAGGTGATTCTAGTCAGAGTAGACCACCGATACCACGATACAGCCAGTGCGATAGACTACATTCAGGTCAGTATCGCCGAGGCTCAGATGCCTATTACGCCTGTGGTCAGACTCGGCATATGATGCGTGACTGTCCATCGATGAGTGGGAAAGTCGAGGCCCAGCCTGCAGGATCAGTAGCCGATTCTTCTTCGTCCGTGCGCCTTAGGAAGACTCCCCCGTGCTTCGCAGGTTGTGGTAGGCCGGGAGGGGTGATATCGGTGGCTCTCGGCCCGTATTTATGCATTGGCCGGACGACAGGATCTTGAGTCCTCCCCTGACGTTATCACAGGCATCCTATCAATATGCTCTCATGATATCTATGCATTGATTGATCCGGATTCTACTTTGTTGTCTATTACTCTATATAATGTTGATCATATTAGGGTGAAACCCGAGCCAATCAAACCTTTTGAGGTGACTACTCCTGTTGGTGACCCGGTAATAGCTAGACAAGTATATAAAAATTGTGTGATTGTGTTATGTGATCGTTAGACTAAAGCCGATTTGATTAAGCTGGAAATGTTGGATTTTGATATTATTATAGGCATGGATTGGTTGGATTCTTGTTATGCTAATGTGGATTGTAGAACGAAAATGGTTTGGTTCCAATTTCTTAGAGAACCAGTGCTTGAATGGAAAGGTAGTGCAAAGATCTCCAAGAGGTAGGTTTATTTCCTATATCAAGGCAAGGAAGATGATTGCTAAAGGCTACATTTATCATCTAGTCCGAGTTCATGACACCGAAGCAGAATCGCCGACTTTTCAATCCATCCCTATAGTAAATGAGTTTTGGGATGTATTTCCAGATGAGCTTCTAGGTCTTCCACCGGAACGGGAGATTAACTTTACTATTGATGTGACACTAAGCCTATATCTATTCCTCCGTATAGAATGGCTCCAGTATAATTGAAAAAGCTAAAGGCACAATTGAAGGATTTGCTCGAGAAATGGTTTATTAGGCCCAGTTCATCATCATGGGGAGCACCTGTCTTGTTTGCAAGAAAGAAAGATGGCTCTCTACGAATGTGCATTGACTATAGGCAGTTGAATAAGGTGACAATCAAGAATAAACATCCACTTCCGAGGATCGATGATTTGTTTGATCAGCTACAAGGTGCTAAGTGATTTTCAAAGATAGATCTAAGATCAGGATATCACAAAGTGAGAGTCAAGGAAGAAGACATTCCGAAAACAGCCTTCAAAACTAGATATGGTCATTACGAATTTCGAGTAATGTCATTTGGGATGACTAACGCTCTAGTAGTGTTTATGAATTTGATGAATAATATATTCAGGCCCTTCCTAGATCTATTTGTGATCGTGTTCATCGATGAAATTTTGGTATACTCGCGGTCAGAAGCAGAACATGCAGATCATCTACGTACTATCCTTGGAATTCTTCGAACTCGAGAATTGTATGCAAAATTTTCAAAATGTGAATTTTGGTTAAATTCTGTAACTTTTATGGGCCATATTATCTCAACTGACGGCATCCTAGTGGATACTCAGAAAATTAAGGCCGTGAAGACGTGGCTAAGGCCTACAACACCTACAGAGGTCCATAGTTTTTTGGGATTAGCAGGTTATTATAGAATATTTGTGGAAGGATTTTCTTCTATTTCTGCACCATTGACGAAGCTAACTCAGAAATCAGTGAAATTTCAGTGGACGGATGCTTGTGAGTGTAGCTTCCAGGAATTAAAAGATAGATTGACTTCAGCCCCAATCCTGATGCTTCCTGAAGGATTAAAAGGTTATGTTGCTTATTGTGATGCCTCCGGTGTCGGATTAGGCTGTGTGTTGATGCAGCACAGGAAGGTTATAGCCTATGCTTCCAGACAGTTGAGGAAGCATGAGAAGAATTACCCGACCAATGATCTTGAGTTAGCTGCGGTTATTCATGCACTAAAGATATGGATACATTATTTGTATGGTGTTCATGTTGTTATTTATACGGATCACAAGAGTCTCCAATACATTTTCAAGCAAAAGGAGTTGAATCTTCGGCAGAGGCGATGGTTGGAGTTATTGAAAGACTATAATATGAGTATACTATATCATCCGGGAAAAGTAAATATGGCGACCGATGCTCTTAGCTGCAAATCCATGGGCAGTTTATGTGACATTTAACCGGAGAAGAAAGAATTAGTCTGTGAGCTCCATCAGCTTGCTATCCTAGGAGTTCGTTTAATCGACTCGGGCAATGCAGGAGTTGTTCTTCATAACCCAGCTGTTTCATCCTTAGACATGGAGGCGAAAGAGCGTCAATACGAAGATCCTAAGTTTAGTTATTACAGAGATACACTCCCCCAGAAGGAAAAGTCACCAATTGAGGTTTCTGCATTTGGGATTCTTAGGTATCGAAGTAGGCTATGTGTATCGGACTGTTACACCCCGTACTTTTGTACGCAAAGTCTCGTCGTGAGTTAGTTGACGAAGATTTAAAAGGCAACGTTGTCGTCAAGGTCATAAGGAATTATACATGCTCATTCTTCATACATGAGAGATTGGTATCATGTTTAGTAAGTATCGGGAAGGTTGGATGTTAAGTGAACCGAAAAAAATAAGTTTGTTGAAACTTTGGGAAAATTTGGCAGAATTCCGGGCAGAAATTTTGGGTCAACTTGTGAGGGACATATCTCCTAGAATATGAGGGGTTATGGAACCCATATCCTATGCATTCATAAATTCAGCGAGTCTACTTTCCAACGAAACTAGCATATCTGAATTTGCATTTCGACACTGGGAGATATGGGTCGTCGAAGTGTCGACGACCCGTCGAAGTTGAGGCGGTGCAAAATTTCCAGAACTGTCCAAATGCATATATATCACGACTTGTCCTTTATTTTCTTCATTTCCACAGATGCAAACCCTATTAAACCCTCTTTAAATATTCCTAACTAGATTCCATCAAAAGTTAATCAAGAAATCATCGTAAAGGCGTGGATTAGAAAGGGGGAAGTGATGTGCTAATGATGGTTGTTGTGCGGCTGCTCATTTGAGTTGAAAATTGAGGATTTTTCCTAGAAGTTTTGGGTGTTCAAGGTAAGAATATGATCTTAACTTTGTTAATAAATTATGTGCGAAAGAATTTGTTGGTTTTAAGGTGAAGATATATATTTTGCAAGACATAAAGTGAGTTGTTGATATGGCTATCTTATGGATTGATCATGGATGGAAATTTGAAGAGATTTTCACTTGTTTATATTATTGTATACTGTACTTGTTGTCGTTGATGATGTTGTGTATATTATGGGCTATTTGGGAGTTGGACTGGAGTAAGAATTATAGAGGAAATGCTACCCAAATTTTGTTAAGTTTCCTTCGTACTTGGAATGAATAGTAAGGGGTGTATATGGCCTGACTGTAGTTTATATTATTTTATTTGATTGTAGACTTACGAGCTCGAGAAATATACGTTGGCGGTTTAGATAGACTTCCAGGTATGTGAGGCTAGCCCCATTCTTTCAAAAAGGCATGATTCTTATATTATTGTCTTTTCTATATTTTCATGACCATCTTACATTCCAAGAGTCAAAAGTTCAAGATTGTTAAGAGTTACTTATGAGATAGTGATGGGATGTGTTTTATGATAATGATGAGGTTGATGATTCTAACTCTAAAGATTCCAAAGTTTATGAGTTGATGCTTTTTAAGGTTTATGATCTTATTCTATGTTTTTCTTGATGATTGTTCATTGTTGTTAGTCTCACCTCATGTCACTAGTTCCTTCATGAGACATGACATCATGACTATTCCATAGTATAATCGGAGGTTACCGACCTTACGTCGCTCCGACAGAGTTGTACCTTTTCTTAAGCTCTCATGTGTGCATTATGTTATGTATATGTATGATTACACCGCGCCTATTTGGCCGGACATGACACCACATCGGTGGGCGATTTATGGAAAATGATTACACCGCGCCTATTTGGTCGGACATGACACCACTTCGGTGGGCGGCTTATGGATAATGATAACACCGCGCCTATTTGGCCGGATATGACACCACTTCGGTGGGAGGCTTATGGATAATGATAACACTGTGCCTATTTGGCCGGACATGACACCACTAGCGGGAGCATGAGATGATTACCCGGATAACATGTTATTGATTCAGATAGTTTATGTATGTATATGTGATATGTTTTAAAGGTAAAAATGAGCATGCACCGCCTCGAGAGGCAAGCAGTTACAGTTATCCTTTCTTCTCATGCTTTCTATATTTCTTTATTATGTTATCATATTTGCCTTACATACTCGTGATTATTAAATCGTACCACCCAACCTTTCTTTTTATGGACGCGTGTTCACGCTTACGGGTAGTAGAGATGACCTTCCGTATCTAGGAGCTTTAATCAACATATATACGAAAGCACTCCACTACTACGGAGTTGCAATTTTTGGTATATTCTTTTGCATATATTTGGGGAAAAGTGGGGTCTTATCCTTGCCCTTATGATTTCGTTCTAGTAGAGGCTCGTAGATACATATGGGTGGGTAGTAGGTGTTATGTGATCTCTTTGGTGTATATCCTGTGTACTATTTTGTAACCTCGTGGGCTTATGTATATGCCTATATTTTGCGGAGTAAATGCAGGTTATTCTATGATAAGTACGTATTGAGATTTGTATTTATTTAGGTTGAACATGACATGTGGTGCTCGCTAGTCTAGCCGGGTGGCCATGGCCCTTAGCTGGGTTGTGACAAAAGTGGTATCGAAGCGGGGCCCGTCCACAGGATATGTCTTCACGAGCCGTGTCCCCAAAGTCTTGTTTATGGGTGTAAAACGCGCCACACTTATAAACAGGAGGCTGCAAGGCATTTAGGATTATTTCCCTTCTTTCTTATTCTAGATCGTGCTGTATAGCCAAGTCGTAGGATATGAATTTCCTAACTCTAACTCTGATTGTTTGATACTGAGAGATGGTTTCTACATGAAAAGAGATGAGTGGTTCAAGGGTTCCAGAGATAAGTTATTCTTATGAGACCGACCCATCTAAGGGTATAACTTTTATAGGACCGATCCGTCGATATTCGGAAGAATCGTTGAACGGGTAGAACCGACGATAATGGGAGCCAATCTTCGGGTCTCACGTTATGAAAGAGGTATTTAATGAAGCAAGTTCTTTGCGAGGCAGAGAGGTTACGAGGGAGAACCTCCTTATCTACCTTTGGGACAATTTGTGCTAGATCAAGCCTCCAGAATAGGATCAAGGTGAGAGTTCCCTATAGCATTGATTTAATAGCGATAATGAAATGCAAATTTGATTGAGTAATTACTCAAGGGAGTAAAGGAGCTTATGCAAGAAGAACGTCTTATGAGTAAATAAACTTTTATTTAAGAGGATTGATTAACGAAGGGTTTAGGAAATAAATTTGATGTTTTGCAAGAAGGATGCCCAAATATGGCATATGAAGTGAGCTTTATTGTTTTATATCCCATTTCATACCAATAGCCATGTGTGTGGAGTTGTGTATCATATGTATTTTATAGGTTTTATGGGTAGCTTTGTGAGGCATTGGATGTATTTTGTAAGGGTGTGCAGGTTTGGGATAGCAAGAATTACCGAGGAAACTCATCGCTAAAATTTCTCAAAAATTTAAGCTACTTGAGTGTATATGTCTGTCATATAGGGTAAGATAGCATTATAGATCAAAAGGAGTTTAGTAATGGGTGATTGAAGGAGAATGTGACCCTATTCGTGAGAGAAAAATAGTAAAATGGCTCTATCCGTGAGTGAGAGCGGATATAGAAGTACGAGAAAGAATTAACATGTTCCCTACGAGGAGAAATTAAAAGAGGACTCAAAATGTTTAGGGAAGGCCAAGAGAGGCAAGTTGTTTCGAAGAACCCGATCTACATACATATGAGTCGCATTGATCTCAAGTACAAGATTGAATTAATTTTAGATTTGAGTATGTTATTTCATTTGTACCAAGTGTGAACTCATGACTACTAAGTATTAAAGGATTAGAGGTTAAACGAATCAACGTCGAAGAAGGTCGAGACCGTGCAACTTGATGGGCAGATTGATGGAAGCCAATATAGTTTGACTTCCATAGAACCTTGCACCATCAATCAACCCCGAGAATTAGGCCGCCGCAACTCGACGCCCGCAAGTTGACGGTCTTCACGTTGTCGACGTCACCATCAACAAGTGACGCCACCGTCAAAGTTGAGTCGGGTTGAGCTTTTGAGATATTATATATATGACCCCTATGTTTGTTAAGTTACAATGCGGAATTGGTATGTGTATATATATATAAAACGGCTGTGCTAGCGGATCGAATATTCATTGTTGACGACTAAAATCTATATGGTTGATAGACCAAATCCTATGGGCTCATAATAACGACATAAGGTAGTGAACAAGGAAAAAAAATTTACGTGGGATTGAGATAAGTTAAGAAAATGGTGGTATGAAGATTATCATTGTAAATAACATGGAGGGAATGACGAGTAAGGAAATAATAGGATAATGAATCGATAACTAAGAGCAAGATGACAAGGACAGAAAGTTAAAGGATGAGTGGAGAGTGCAAAACATTATGAGATATTCGTGATTAAAACAAATAAAAGGAAAGATTTAGAAAGGAGGCGAATAATTAAATGCCTACCCGCTATGGGCTACAATGAAAATGGTATGAGGAAAATACGCTCCGTGACGTACTTCGTGCTAGGAGAGAAATTAGCACTTTAAGACGATTGAGGGTAAGGAAAGTCGTAAGGATACATGTTACGTGATTACTTTCTAATTGAAAATGAGACGTCATTATTAGTGCACACTTTAGCTCTCCAAATATCGATTTCGAATACGGATTTCTCGCCCCTCCTAAGTGCACTTGGAAATCACACCATACCAATGATCCCTCAGAGTAACAAAGGATTACCCATTATGACCTTGCGTACTAATTTAAGGAAATTCCAAGAAAGGACATAGTCAAGTTAAATTAAAGTTGTTGCCAAAGGTGAAGTTTAAGACGTTCTTAGTAGTGCCCAAGATTAACCTAGTATGTGTTTTGCTGTCTAAAGAAAAAGAAGACGAGACAAGGCACAAAAAAAAAGGGGACGAAGCATTAATTCTATGCTGTATAATTATTTTGAGGATTCAAGAGGTTATTATGAATAAATGGTGGGATTAAAGGATATAAGTAAGTTGTTTGTGATGCCCTATCACGACAAGATGAAACTATTAACGGAAAAAGAATAAACTTGATTGCAACAGTCAGGATTAAGATAGAATGTTTATGAGTCACAATCGATAAAAAGGGCAAGATCATCATGAGTTATTTTGGATAAGCTAAATTACATTTAGAAAGGAATTAAGGTTGTGAGACGAACAAGCTATATATAAAAAAAAAGGATATATATATATATATTAAGAAAACGACAACGAGAAGTGGAATCTTCAAGTGAATATTAAGATAGAGCGAGACAACAAAGATGAAGTCAGGGTATACGATAAGAGACTTGGTGAGTAACATGGTAGATGATTGGGAGAATGATGGCGGTACCAGAAAAAGACAGGCGATGAGTTACATAAATTATAATACCAAAAAGAAGGAAGGAGATAAATGAATAAATGCCGATTCATTGACGATAGAGAATTCAAATGTAAGAGAGGATTGAAAGGAGAAGTAGAACTTAGTCAACGAAACCTGTGAGGCTATTATGAGATTCACCAATATGGCGCGACATATCCTTATTTCTCCTTTATATGAGCTGTGAATCTTAGAGTTTGCAAGTACACTGGATCTAGGGCTATTAAATATGCCTCGTAATCAATTAGCATTCGAGCGTGTTAATCCTACACAGTTAAGTTCAAGTTGCAATAGAGAGATTAGAGTTTCCCTGAGTATATTGTTGTTAAGGTATGATTAAAGGAAATTATAGAATGTCAGTTAATAAGAGATGGTCAATGCTCGAAGGTAAGTGGTGTGTGGTAAGGGTAGGATATCACAAAAGGAAGTACAAATAGCAGTATGGAGTCGATGCTAAGGAAGATAAATATAATAGTACACCAATACGTAAGCAAGCAAGGAACTACCATACCAATAACTTGATGTAACCATTAGCCAATTCAAAGGAATTGGTTGGCAATAGAAGGAACATTTTTTTTGTGGATTGCAGGGCACAAGAAGGATATTTAACTTAAGGAATGAGCGAAGAAAGAATAGAACGAGGTAGATAGTAAAAGAAAGACAAGATAGATAAACTACAAAGGCGGAAGCGACAATGTCAAGTAAAGGATATAGAACGATTCCATCCCTGTAGAGACAGAAGTGAGAAGAATGTGGAAGCATATCGAGCACGAGAGTGACAACTCTGAGTCGACAAAGTATAAAAATTTGAGAAAAGCTACTGGCATCGAATGATGATTCAGTAAACAATGGAATAATATGGTATCCCCAGTAAAGATTTCAAACCAATGGGTTATATTACGCGAAGGACAAACCAAAAGGAAAATTTCAGAGATATAGTGCGAGGTGAAGGCAAGAAGCTAGTAACTTGGAAATATAAAAGAAAAGAGTTTCAAGGCCGTGACAAGGATAAAGAAAGAGTGATAAAATGGGCCTTTAAATACTCAAAAGTACACTCTTCGACTTGTGGCTCCCAGGTATTAAATGGTCCAGCTAGGAAAGAAAAAAAAAAAAAAGGAAAATAAGAACCCGTTGGTGTCTCAGTTGCAGCTCCAGAGTAAGATAAGAAGGCATGTAATATCAGCAAGTTCAATGCAAGGTGTAAGAAAAATTAAGTCGAGGAAATGATAAGAGTACGTGTTAAAGGAAAATGAGAAGCAATGAAGATATGTCAAGTAAGGAGAAGAGGGTACGATTAAACATGACCTGTTGAGAGTGTTATATCCCGTGTTTTGCACATTCGGGAAATTTGGACATAATGGTGATTTGTAAGAATAAGGACATATTTTGATTTCATTTGGTGGGTATGTTGTTACTTATGGAAAATATTGACACGAGAACATTGGAGACGGCCTAAGGGCAAAGTTGGAATTTTAAAAATTTGTTTTGGAAATTTGCGAAAGATGATCCATAAGTAATTGGGCTCAAAAAAAAAATAAGAGAATTTAGGCCCAAAGGTTGAGGGTGGCCGACCAACATGGCCTTGGCCCAACCCAATTTAAATGGTCATGTGCTAAGCATGTGGCTTGTGAGTATAAGTGGATGATTCCATGCATGATCATCCATAGAAGTTTCAAGAAAAAAAAAGAAAGAAGAAGAGAGAAAAGGCCTTCGGCCATAGAGAGAAAAAATTCTTGGAGCCTTAGTCTTTGATTCAAAAACTTGTTTCTTGTTGGATTCTTATTAAGTTCAAGATTCTCTACAAAGTGATACAAATATCTTGGCAAGAAAGTTCTTCTTTTGGCAAGGAGAACTTATTGGAAAAGGTAAGAATTTTATGTTCTTTTTATGTTATGAACAATTTAGGAATGTTAGAATAAGTGGAATTGCATGGAAATCATGGAATTGTGATGTGCATGTGTGCAAGTCGTGTGTGTGTGAGTAGGTATTGTGGCCGTGGGGTGCCATGGTGAAAGGGAGATGAGTTGATATTTTTTTTAGCATGTTAGTTGTGTTGTTGAAGTCTTGGGATGGAAATGGAAGGTTAATGGTCCAAGTTGGCATGGAAATTCATTGTTAAGTTATTGTAGGAAAATATGCAACTTTATTGTAGTTTATGTAAATATGGAAATGAAGGTGGTAAGGTGCAAATTATGATGATTGTTGATGAAATTGCAAGATGGAAACATGCTATGAATATGTATGTTAAAGATTAAAAGTTTTAGATGCATTATGGCTTTGATGGAAAGTTTGTATATTTTGTATGTTTTGTGAATATTTTGTAGAAATGATATGAAATGTCTCCGAATTATATTTGAATGGTTTTGGATTAGTAAATGAATATGAGAACGTTGACATGAAGTTGGAAGTGTGAAGTTGGAATGGGAGTTATTGCATAATGTAGAAAAGAAGAACCTTTATGTTAGAATGTATTTTTGTTGTGATTCTTGATGTTGTTGTTGGGTTGGTTGTTGCTATTTTGGCCGAGTTTAATTCTCGGGGATGTTGTATTTATAGGGGAGGCGAGCCGAAATTTCGGTAGACAAGTATGGGTTTGAGATTGAATTCCTAAAGCTTGAATTCACATTTGGTAATTGTGACCATTTGTAGATTTTGGAGCAAACGGAATTGACTTTGAGCGAACGTAAGGCGCGGCTAAGGTATGTAAAGCCTATCTTTCCTTCTTTTGGCATGTCCTAGTCCTACTAGGTTAAGATCGGAACCTCGGGGATAATTTCTCTTGGAAATCCGAGTTTGATTTGGTATACTATTCATTCGACGCAATTGAACTATAATCCTTATATTTGGCTAAAAGAATGCTTAAACCTTTGTAACTTTTGCAAAATGTATATGAATCACTCTGGAACTCTTATGAATAACCTTAGGGAGCCTAATGTTTGTAATTTATGTCCGCCGCCTCGACCTGACCCGAGGTGGGCCCGCAAGTCCTGAGACTTCCCTTATTTGATTCGTTTGACTCATTTTCGTATGATATGAAAAGGAAACGTTTGCCTATGACTCTAAGGTCCGTTTGAAATGCCCTGTAATGATATTTGAACGTTCTTCACTATGAATGATACTAAATTTTCCGAGAATGACCTACGATGTATTTTTCGAAAAATTGATAAACTAAAAGTCCGTACTTTTGTATATTAATTCCGATTAATTCGATACTCATTTTTGAGCCTTTCGATCCTAATGTATATGTATATGAAATTATGTGTCGAGTCTTGGGATTTACTTTTGATATGCATATGGTTTCGTACTACTCCGCTCGTGCCAATGAGTTATGATTTCGTTCACCGGTGCCGGGCCGGTTTTGTGATCGTGCGCATTATGACATATTCGGCAAGTATGATGTGTTACGATTTCCGAGACCTCGCCATAGGGCCGGTTGCCGTTTATGGTGTTATGATGTGATATGGCATCCGATATATTCGATGATTTGATGTGTGTGATGTTATGATGTGTTCGGAGATGTACGGAGATTTGAAAACTTCGGAGTATGATGTGTTGTGGCACCGGCGTCGGGGGGTGACCACGTTCATTCGAGCCCTATGCATGACTTTTATTTGCATTATACATTTGCATTCCGCATGTGCGGGTTTGATACATTGTCACTTCGTATTTGTTACGTATCTTCGACTCCGGCCATGATTTGGATTACTTGTACCTCTACTTTACATACTCGGTACTTCTTTCGTACGACCCCCGTTCTTCGGGGGGGCGCGTTTCATGCCGCAGGTACGTACGCTCGGGGGTGATCCTCCGGTTTAGGCTACCCATTCTCGCTATTTTTGGAGTGCTCCCTCGATCCGGAGCCCACATTTGGTATATATGTTTTGCTATGCATATTCTTGTACATTTGTGATCTGTTCGGCACGGCGGGGCCCCGTCCCGTCATATGTTCGTATGTTCGTTCTATTTGTAGAGGCCTCGTAGTCATATTTGTGGGTCGTGGGTCCGGCTTGTTCGTATATGATTGTTTTGCGTCCTTAAGCGGCCCCGTATGTTACTATGGCCGATATGGCCCACATGTTTGTATGTATGTGTATGTCTGGGCGATGTGCATTCCGCCGCCTTTGATTTTGATATGATGATTCTGCACGCGACCGCTTAGGATAGCATTCGTTTCGGTATTTGTGTGATGTCTGCTATCGCTTATCGGTATGAATAATATACGTTAAATACGGATATGTCCTAATATGACAATTTGGTTCGTAAGTTTGTTTGGGTGCCTAAGTAGGGCACCGATCCACGGCCGACGGGCCGGGTCGTGACAAAAGTGGTATCGGAGCGGTTTGTCCTCGGAATGTCTACGGCCGTGTCTCGTAGAGACTTGTTTATCGGTGTGTTGTGCACCACATCTATAAACGGAGGCTACGGACATCTAGGGTGTTACTTTTCTTTGGATCTTAGATCGTGCGATAGAGCCGTGCTATTAGGATGACTGGTTTCGATCGATTGTTATATTTTTCGCTGATGCCTCCGAAGAAGGCAACGGCCGCCCCGAAGGAGACAAGGCGGTGGCAGAGAGACTAGTCGGGCGCCGAGAGTTACACGGGCTCGTGCTCGGACTACGCCGTGTTGTACTTCGAAAATTAGGTTCGACCACTCCACCGCCGGGGGATGCGGATTGTAGATTGACAAAGGAATGAGGAGGCGGTACGATCGACGACTTTGGTATGGGACAGGCTCGTGGACGCGGGCCGGTGCTGATGACGGACGTGACGGTCCCCGAGGGTCCGCGATTTCTCGACATGTAGCCCCCCACCGAGTTTTCGGGTCCCAAGCCCGACGAGGACCCCCATGATTTCATTCGGCGATGCGGCTCGTTGAGACGGTCCGGAGACCGATCGCCGAGCTGGCTTCACACATTATTGCTCTATGAGTACGAGTCTGGAACTTATCCGGGGGTGAGGGTGCTCCCCGAGCTACGTGGGACAAGTTCACAGCCTTTTCCCGCCACTTCTTGCCCCTGAGTTGCGGAGGGCAAGAGTTGATAGATTTTTTTGCGAGATAAAGAGGGGTCGGAGTGTTCGTGAATATAATTTGGAATTTGATTCCCTGGCCCGATATGCACATGCCCTAGTAGCAGATATGACCGACCGGATGCACTGGTACGTGATGGGATTAGATCGCTACTTGGTTGATAGTTGCATGGCAATGGCATCACAGACGGATATGGACATCGCCCCGTGGAGCCTATGCACGATAGTATGGAGGACCGGGAGGAGGAGCTTAACAGAGGGATTATGACGGGAGGCGGCCCAAGAGGGCCGCATCCGTGATTGATATTTTGGAGAGTCCCGAGGCGGGCGGCCTACGGCATCCGTGTGTGTGATTTTCCCTCCGTTAGGCCGGGATACACGGTGCCGCTAAAGGCGATTTGATGGCGCAGACCGACCGGAAGATAGACAAGAGCCTCGGTCCCGGTAATAAGATTCGGAGAGGTCCCGGTCGGTACTAGGCCACCTATGCCCCTGTTCATATTGTGGGAGATCGCACCCGGGAGTGCTGCGACGGCTACGGCCTTTTTCTTGCGGCCGCCGGGCCATATTATGCGAGATTGTCCGTGGGTGGGCGGTTCGGTGGTGCAAAGACATTGATCGCATTTATCGTCGTATATGCGGGGGCGAAGTATTCCTACCGCGGGGCGGCGATTGGTGGCGGGGTGTCGATTCTAGCGGTCCTTCGAACCGCATATACGCCGACTTTCATAAATGGCGGGAACAGGCACCACCGAACGCGGACCCGGTATATTATTAAGAAATATATGTATTGATAGACTTATATTCCATTATATTACGTGATTTCCTTCTTCGCGTGTTGGTAAAAGTAAGATAAAGCGAATCAATAGAACCATTTGAGATAGCCATATATAATCGGGATAGGGAATTTGGATGGCTAAGACGGTAGACCATATAGATTGGGGATGGACCCGCTATGAAAACTTTCCGAAAGGAAAAAAAAATTGTTAAGACCCGATTTGGCCTAGAATTGAGTGACAAAGGTATTGATGTGGGGCGAGACGTTATATCCTAAGACACTAAAATGCATGAAAGTTTCGAGGTTAAGCGTGCAAAACGAAACAGTGCATGGATGGGTGACCCACGGGAAATGTGCTAAGGTGATAAATGGAAGATGCATATCATTATATTATAAATGAATTGGGGTAAGATGTAAGGTAAGTTGAGATGATATGTTGAGGTAGGACTAGTTACGAAAGTATGGTTGAGGTAGACTAAACGGAGCGTGGCAAATTAAACGCGAAAGAAGGTGGAAGGTTGAGAGAGGGAAATGTTATTATCTTAAGGAACGGTTATGTGCATAGGTATAAGAAAGTAAGAAAGGGGCCTAAAGGTTATTGTGCACGGAAATTCCGTAAGGATACGGACTTATTTGCTATAGCGATTGGATGCTTTGATGAAACGTTGACGGGGAAATTTTCGTAAGTCAACGTGATTAATAAAAATGTCCGATCTAATCATGATTCCGTTATCATGCACCTCCGATTTTGATGAAGCTCGTCTAGTATGCCTCTGTATTTCCTAATGGAATACGTTTTTGTCCGACATACCTTCGTACGTCCGACTCGATTACAAATTTGTCCGATATATCTCTCCGTCTAACTGTCACGGATCTATCGGCATACTTCTATACGTCGCTCGATACGGATCTGTCTGACATAATTCAATACCTTTGACTCTGATCATGAACCCGTCCGATATGCTCCTGTGCGTCAGGCTCTGATTATGAATTTGCTTGATATAACGTCGGAGTATGATTCTGTCTGCTGTACTTCTGTACTTCTGATTCCGGATGTGACTCCGTCGACATATTTTGATCCTTCGATTAGATGAAGATTCTGTTCGCCATATATCTTATTTAAGATTGTACGAGCCGCTAGACTAATAAGGATTCCGAACAACCCTAATATGGTAACATCGGACAAGGATAAAAGGAGTTAGAAAACGAATGCCCTTACAAGTGCTCTGATCAAATACGAGTACGTAGTTGGCAAGAGGACCTCCCCGACTTATCATGTTTTCCCCGCGTAGATTTAACATTCGAGGACGAATGTTCTAAAGGGGGGGATGTTATATCCCGTGTTTTGCACATTCGGGAAATTTGGACATAATGGTGATTTGTAAGAATAAGGACATATTTTGATTTCATTTGGTGGGTATGTTGTTACTTATGAAAAATATTGACACGAGAACATTGGAGAAGGCCTAAGGGCAAAATGGAATTTTAAAAATTTGTTTCGGGAATTTGCAAAGATGATCCATAAGTAATTGGGCTAAAAAAAAAAAAAAGAATTTAGGCCCAAAGAGAGGGTGGCCGGCCAACATGGCCTTGGCCCAACCCATTTAAATTCATTGCTAATGTGGCTTGTGAGTATAAGTGGATGATTCCATCATGATCATCCATAGAAGTTTCAAGAAAAAAAAAAGAAAGAAGAAGAGAGAAAAGGCCTTCGGCCATAGAGAGAAAAAGGGAAAGAAAAAGAAAAAAATTCTTGGAGCCTTAGTCTTTGATTCAAAAACTTGTTTCTTCTTGGATTCTTATTAAGTTCAAGATTCTCTACAAAGTGATACAAATATCTTGGCAAGAAAGTGCTTCTTTTGGCAAGGAGAACTTATTGGAAAAGGTAAGAATTTTATGTTCTTTTTATGTTATGAAGGATTTATGAATGTTAGAATAAGTGGAATTGCATGGAAATCATGGAATTGTGATGTGTATGTGTGCAAGCCGTGTGTGTGTGTAGGTGTTGTGGCCGTGGGGTGCCATGGTGAAGGGGAGATGAGTTGATATTTTTTTTAGCATGTTAGTTGTGTTGTTGAAGTCTTGTGATGAAAATGGAAGGTTAATGGTCCAAGTTGGCATGGAAATTCATTGTTAAGTTGTTGTAGGAAAATATGC
Source organism: Lycium ferocissimum (assembly GCF_029784015.1). NCBI lineage: Eukaryota > Viridiplantae > Streptophyta > Magnoliopsida > Solanales > Solanaceae > Lycium > Lycium ferocissimum. The sequence goes on along the minus strand of NC_081342.1, from coordinate 30,827,334 downwards.
AACTTTATTGTAGTTTATGTAAATATGGAAATGAAGGTGGTAAGGTGCAAATTATGATGATTGTTGATGAAATTGGAAGATGGAAACATGCTATGAATATGTATGTTAAAGATTAAAAGTTTTGGATGCATTATGGCTTTGAGGGAAAGTTTGTATATTTTGTATGTTTTGTGAATATTCTGTAGAAATGATATGAAATGTCTCCGAATTATATTTGAATGGTTTTGGATTAGTAAATGAATATGAAAACGTTGACATGAAGTTGGAAGTGTGAAGTTGGAATGGGAGTAGTTGCATAATGTAGGAAAGAAGAACCTTTATGTTAGAACGTATTTTTGTTGTGATTCTTGATGTTGTCGTTGGGTTGGTTGTTGCTATTTTGGCCGAGTTTAATTCTCGGGGATGTTGTATTTATAGGGGAGGCGCGCGAAATTTCGGTAGACAAGTATGGGTTTGAGATTGAATTCCTAAAGCTTGAATTCACATTTGGTAATTGTGACCATTTGTAGATTTTGGAGCAAACGGGAATTGACTTTGAGCGAACGTAAGGCGCAGCTAAGGTATGTAAAGCCTATCTTTCCTTCTTTTGGCATGTCCTAGTCCTACTAGGTTAAGATCGGAACCTCGGGGATAATTCTGCTCTTGGAAATCCGAGTTTGATTTGGTATACTATTCATTCAGCGCAATTGAACTATAATCCTTATATTTGGCTAAAAGAATGCTTAAACCTTTGTAACTCTCGCAAATGTGTTTGAATCACTCCGAAACTCTTATGAATAACCTTTATGGATCCTGATGTTTGTAATTTATGTCCGCCGCCTCGACCTGACCCGAGGTGGGCCCGCAAGTCCTGAGACTTCCCTTATTTGATTCGTTTGACTCATTTTCGTATGTTATGAAAAGGAAACGTTTGCCTATGACTCTAAGGTCCGTTTGAAAATGCCCTATAATGATATTTGAACGTTCTTCATTATGAATGATACTAAATTTTTTTGAGAATGACCTACGATGTGTTTTTCGAAAAATTGATAACTTAAAAGTCCGTAACTTTTGTATATTAATTCCGATCAATTCGATACTCATTTTGAGCCTTCCGATCCTAATGTATAAGTATATGAAATTATGTGTCGAGTCTTGGGATTTACTTTTGATATGCATATGGTTTCGCACTACTCGCTCGTGCCAATGATTATGATTTCGTTCGCGGTGCCGGGCCGGTTTTTTTGTGATCGTGCGCATTATGACATATTCGGCGATGATGTGTTACGGTTTCCGAGACCTCGCCATAGGGCCGGTTACCGTTGATGGTGTTATGATGTGATATGGCATCCGATATATTCGATGATTTGATGTGTGTGATGTTATGATGTGTTCGGAGATGTACGAGATTTGAAAACTTCGGAGTATGATGTGTTGTGGCACCGGCGTCGGGGGTGACCACGTTCTCGAGCCTTATGCATGACTTTTATTTGCATTATACATTTGCATTCCGCATGTGTTTGATCCGTCACTTCGTATTTATTTTTGTATCTTCCGACTCCGAGATGTTTTGGATTATGTACCTCCGCTTTACATACTCGCACTTTTTTCGTACCGACCCCTTTCTTCGGGGCGTTTCATGCCCGCAGTGTACGCTCGGGTTAGGTGATCCTCCGGTTTAGGCTACCATTCTGCTATTTTAGAGTGCTCCCCGATCCGGAGCCCACATTTGGTATATATGTTTTGTATGCATATTACGTACATTTGTGACTGTTCGGGTACGGCGGGGCCCCGTCCCGTCATATGTTCGTATGTTTTCGTTCGTTTGTAGAGGCTTTGTAGTCATATTTGTGGGTCATGGGTCCGGTTTGTTCGTATATGATTCTGATTCGCGTCCTTAAGCGGCCCCGATGTTGCTATGGCCGATATGGCCCACATGTTTGTATGTATGTGTATGTCTGGGCGATGTGCATTCCGCCAGCTTTGATTTTGATATGATGATTCTGCACGGGCGACCGCTTAGGATAGCATTCGTTTCAGTATTTGTGTGATGTACGCTATCGATTCTGTGCGAATAATATACTTAAATCGGATATGTCCTAATATGACAATTTGGTTCGTAAGTTATTTGGGTGCCTAAGTAGGGCACCAGTCACGGCCAGGCCGGGTGGGTCGTGACAGAGAGGAAGGTATATGTAGGGCATGAATTCAACAAGAGAATGCTTGAAAAAGTATGGAGAATGTAAGACTAATTTAACATTCAAGGACGAATGTTCCAAAGGGGGGAAGGATGTTACACCCTGTACTTTTGTACGCAAAGTCTCGTCGTGAGTTAGTTGGCGAAGATTTAAAAGGCAAGGTTGTCGTCAAGGTCATAAGGAATTATACATTCTCATTCTTCATACATGAGAGCTTGGTATCATGTTTATTAAGTATCGGGAAGTTTGGATGTTAAGCGAATCGAAAAAATTAAGTTTGTTGAAACTTTGGGAAAATTTGGCAGAATTCCGGGCAGAAATTTTGGGTCAACTTGTGAGGGCCATGTCTCCTAGAATATGAGGATTTACGGAACCCATAACCTATGCATTCATTAGTTCATCGAGTCTACTTTCCAACGCAACTGGCAGATCTACATTTGCATTTCGACGACCCGTCGAAGTTGAGGCGGTGCAAAATTTTCAGAACTGTCCAAATGCATATATATCATTACTTGGCCTTTATTTTCTTCATTTTCCATAGATTCAAACCCTATTAAACCCTCTTTAAATATTCCTAACTTGATTCCATCAAAAGTTAATCAAGAAATCATCGTAAAGGCATGAATTAGAAAAGGGGGAAGTGATGTGCTAGTGATGTTTGTTGTGCAGCTGCTTGTTTGAGTTGGAAATTGAGGAGTTTTCCTGGAGGTTTTGGGTGTTCAAGGTAAGAATATGATCTTAACTTTGTTATTAAATTATGTGTGAAAGAATTTGTTGGTTTTAAGGTGAAGATATATGTTTTGCAAGACATAAAGTGAGTTGTTGGTATGGCTATTTTATGGATTGATCATGGATGGAAATTTGAAGAGATTTTCACTTGTTTATATTATTGTATACTGTACTTGTTGCCATTGATGATGTTGTGTATATTATGGGCTGTTTGGGAGTTGGACTGGAGTAAGAATTATAGGGGAAATGCTGCCCAAATTTCGTTAAGTTTCCTTCGTACTTGGAATGAATAGTAAGGGGTGTATATGGCCTAACTGTAGTTTATATTATTTTATTTGATTGTAGACTTACGAGCTCGAGAAGTATACGTTAGTTGTTTAGATAGACTTCCAGGTATGTGGGGCTAGCTCCATTCTTTCAAAAAGGCATGATTCTTATATTATTGTCTTTTCTATATTTTCATGACCATCTTACATTCCAAGAGTCGAAAGTTCAAGATTGTTAAGAGTTCCTTGGCGAGATAGTGATGGGATGTGTCTTATGATAATGATGAGGTTGATGATTCTAACTCTAAAGATTCCAAAGTTTATGAGTTGATGCTTTTAAAAGGTTTATGATCTTATTCTATGTTTTTCCTTGATTATTGTTTATTGTTGTTAGTCTCACCTCATGTCACTAGTTCCTTCAAGGTGAGACATGACGATCATGACTATAACATAATATAATCAGAGTTTATCGACCTTACGTCACTCCGATGGAGTTATAGCTTTTATTGAGCTCTGATGTGTGCATTATGTTATATATATGTATGATTACACTGTGACTATTTGGCCGGGCATAACACCACTTCGGTGGGTGGCTTATGGATAATGATTACATCGCACCTATTTGGCCGGACTTGACACCACTTCGGTGGGCGGCTTATGTATAATGATAACACCGTGCCTATTTGGCCGGACATGACACCACTTCGGTGGGCGGCTTATGGATAATGATAACACCACATCTATTTGGTACGACATGACACCACTTGGGTGGGCGGCTTATAGATAATGATAACACCGTGCCTATTTAGCCGGACATGACACCACTAGTGGGCGGCGTGAGATGATTACCCCGGACGCGGGCTAATGATGTTATTGATTCAAACAATTTATGTATGTATGTGTGATATGGTTTAAAAGTAAAAGTGAGCATGCATGATTCCGCCTCGATAGGCAAGCAGTTACAGTTATCCTTTCTTCTTATGCTTTCTATATTTCTTTATTATGTTATCATATATGCTTTACATACTCAGTACATTGTTCGTACCAATGTCCTTTCTTTTTATGGACAATGTGTTCATGCCCACTGGTAGGCAGGGTGATGACCTAGATATCTAGGAGCTCTATCAACATACATACAGGAGCACTCCACTACTCCGGAATTGCAGATTTTTGGTATATTCTTTTGTCCGCATATTTGGGGCACAGCGGGGTCCTGTCCTGTCCTTATGATTTCAGCATTCTAGTAGAGGCTCGTAGATACATATGGGTGGGTAGTAGGTGTTATGTGATCTCTTTGGTGTATATCCTGTGTACTATTTTGTAACCTCCTAGGCTTATGTATACACCTATATTTCGAGGAGTAAATGCAGGTTATTCCATGATAAGTCTGTATTGAGATTTGTATTTATTCAGGTTGAGCATGACATGTGGTGCTCGGTAGTCTAGCTCCGGCTACCCATCATAGACCTTAGCTGGGTCGTGACACGGATGTGTCAGAATTACATCATCAGATTCTGGAAGAAGCCCATTACTCCCGCTATTCCGTTCATCCAGGAGTGACAAAGATGTACCATAACTTCAAATCAATGCATTGGTGGGACGGGATGAAAAAAGATATAGCAGAGTTTGTAGATCAATGCCCAAATTGTCAACAAGTAAAAATTAAACATCAAAAGCTAGGAAGGTTATTGCAGGTTATGGAAACTCCAACTTGGAAAATGGGAAGTGATCAACATGGATTTTATTGTAGGTTTTTCTCGTTCTCGGCGTAAGTATGACTCCATATGGGTAATTGTCAACAGGCTCATGAAATCAGCCCATTTTCTTCCAGTCAGAACTACATACTCAGCGAAAGATTATGCAAAGCTGTATCTTAACGAGATAGTGTGACTTCATGGTGTTCTAGTATATATTATCACGGATAGAGGGGCACAATTTACTGCTAAATTTTGTAAGTCCTTTTAAGAAGGCTTGGGTAATCAAGTGAGACTCAGTACAACATTTCATCCACAAACTGACGGACAAGCTGAACGCACTATTCAAACCTTGTAAGATATGTTGCGGGCATGTGTATTGGATTTCGGAGGAAATTGGGATGATCATTTGCCACTTATTGAGTTTGCCTACAATAACAACTACCATTCTAGTATCCAGATGGCCCCGTCTGAAGCTCTGTATAGAAAGAAGTGTAGATCGCCAATTGGATGGTTTGAAGTTGGAGAGACACAACTGATAGGTCCAGAATTGGTTCAGCAAGCTCTAGAAAAGATCAAGCTCTTCCGAGTCCGATTGTTGACAGCTCAAAGTAGCCAAAAGTCTTATGTAGATAATCGCCGACGGAACTTGGAATTCCAAATCAATGATTGGGTGTTCTTAAAAGTATCACCGATGAAATGTATAATGAGATTCGATAAGAAGGGCAAGCTTAGTCCCCTGTATATTAGGCCTTATAAGATCGTACGCAAGGTGGGCCAAGCGGCTTATAAACTAGATTTACCTCCGAAACTTGAATCAGTCCATCCAGGTTTTCATGTGTCAATGCTCCATAAATGTGTTGGAGATCCTTCTAGAGTTATGCTTGTAGATGATGTTCAAGTTACAGAGAAGTTGGGTTATGAAGAGGTACCCATTGCTACACTAGATAGGCAAGTACGGAAACTCAGGAACAAAAAGGTAAAAAAAAAGGTCAAAGATACATGGAGAAACAATAACATAGAAGAAATGACTTGGGAGGCAGAAGAAGTTTTGAAGTCTAGATATCCGCAACTGTTTCCACCCCCAGAAGAGGTTTAAGATGAGACGCCATTATCACAATGTATGTAACACTTTCTTTTTATACTTTTGGTCGCGTGTGGCCATGTTTTCTTGCCATTGTCGTTGTAGCCTTGTGAGGCGATATTATTTTGGGTTGTTGTGACAGGATGGTAGTGTTATATTATAGGCGAAACTCTGGGGAAATTTCTGTAGAATCCCCGAGAACTTAACATTCGAGGACGAATGTTCTTGGGGGGGGGGGGGGGGAGAATGTTACACCTCGGACATTCCGTGATGTCATACTATGAATGACTAGATCAAGCTCAAGGCAAACATAAAGCCCTTATGACATTAAGGAGAGTATGAAGTAGCTTTGAAGTGTATACGATAAGATTTTGAAGTCATATGACTTGGAGAAACTAAGTTCGTCGAGGAGAGTGAAGTATAAGTTATGTCTGGGAAAGGTCTCACAAGTTATCGAGATAAGGATTATTTAGTAATGTCTTGAGAGGAAGTTATAAGGCTCCTTAGATGGTTAATGAAGTATTAAACAAGTGTGAAGAAGGTTCCATAAGGATTGGAGATCAAACGAATCAACGAGAATAATTTCGAAAGAGGGTGAGTTATATGACAAATTATACAATCCGTATAAATTTATACAGTCTGTATAATGGTACGTATAACAGTCACAGTGAAAGGTCATCACTGGAAGTATTATACGATCACTTATACGGACCGTATAAGTGTCCATATAATCCATAGCGGGCAGCTTTTAATTTTATAAAAAGAGGGCCCCAAGTTCTTATTTCTCATTCACTCATTCTTCACATTTCAAGAGAGCTCTAGAATATTCCATACACCATACTAACACAAATCCAAGGACGAAATCAAGATCAAACACCAACAATCAAGTGAATCAAGTTTATGGGTGCTCACTAGGGTTTGTAAACGTCAAGAATTCTTTTTGTGTTGATGTTGGGGTTTTCTCAAGTCGAGTATCTTCATCCAAAGACCATTTCTACATAATCAAAGGTTAGTTTTGCATTTATTTCATGTTATTAAAGGTATTGAGTGGTTGAAAGAATTGGATTAGAGAAGAATGTAGAATATGAGCTCAAATATGGAAATAAGGGTATTTTGAGTAGTAAGCTAATTTGAGTCATGATTCTTAGTATGCGATGTTAAGAATGATGCTAATGACGTTAAGAAAGTATTATGTGAAGAATGAATATGGTGTTGTATTGCAGTCATGGTTGTGGATGATTTTGAAAGTGAATTCGAGGAGTGAACAATATTTAACTTGACAAATCTATTGATTATGATATTATGAGTATCGCTATTGATGTTTGGGAGTTGTTATATTGTATGGAGAAAGTTGTCGAAACAAACAAAATGCTGCCCAATTTTCGTTAGCCTTTTCGTCGCTTTAGCCTAGCTTAGGCATGCTTCCAATGGCCTAATCATGGTACGAGTTCTCTTGAATGTAGAATTGTGAGCTCAGAAGGAGAACATTTACCCATTAAGAGTGCACAATGGTATGTAAGGTTAGCCCCCCTTTCTTTCATAAAGGCTTGACTCTCATATTCTATCTCCCATGTATCCCATGACCTCCTTACATTGAAAGTTGAAAGTTCATGATTCGTAAGAGCTTCTCATGAGATACAGATGAGATATGTTCTATGATAATGATGATGAGGATGATGCTATTTCTAGAAATTCCGAAGCTTATGAGGTGATGTTATTATGAGTTTGATAATCCTATTTTCATGATTTCATTGATTTTATTTCTTGTGTTGTCTCACCTCATGAGATTAGTACCTTCAAGGTGAGACATAGCGGTGATGACGATTTCATAATGTAAACGGCGGTTACCGACCTTACGTCACTTCGATAGAGTTATAGCTTTCACTTGGGCTCTCATGCATGGTCTATGTTATGTATATGTATGATTACACCGTGCCTATATGGCGGGGCAGACACCAGTAGTGGGCGGCTTGAGATGGTTACCCCGGACACGGGAGGCTAGGACGCGGGCTAATGATGATCACACCGTACCTATACGGTCGGGCAACTTATATATATGTATACATGATATGATGTTATTTAATATAAAAGCTAGCATGCATGATTCCGCCTTACGAGGCAATCAGTACAGGTTATTCCTTTGCTTTATGTTCTCTCACCTCTTTATTATGTTCGATATGCATGCCTCACATACTAAGTACATTGTTCGTACTGACGTCCTTCTCTTTTATGGACGCTGTGTTCATGCCCACAGGTAGATAGGGAGACGGTCCGGATTTCTCGGAGCTTTTTTAGCAGAGACACATGAGCACTCCACTACTCCGGAGTTGCCACTTCTTGGTATATTCTTTTGTGTATATAGTGGGGTATGGCGGGGTCCTGTCCCGTCATTATGATTTCAGTGTTTCAGTAGAGGCTCGTAGATTCTTATGTGTGGGTTGTAGATGCTATGTGATCTCTCTATTATATATTTTGTACATCATTTTTGTAGACTCGTGGGCTTATGCATATTCATATGTTTTGGGAGATATTTGAAGATCATTTCATGACAAGTTTTGTGTTGAGAATGATGTATGTCCAGGTTGGGTATGATAGTTAGCATGATGAGTGGTGCTCGGTAGCCAGCTCTGGGTACCCGTCATGGCCCACTAGTTGGGTCGTGATACGTATTGGGGTGAAACCTGAACCAATCAAACCTTTTGAGATGCCTATGCCTGCAGGGGAACCAGTGGTAGCTAGATGGGTATATAGGAATAGTGTGGTTGTAGTTTGCAACCGCCATACTATGGCTGATTTACATGAGTTGAAAATGTTAGATTTGATGTTATTATGGGTATGGATTGGCTGGTCTCCTGTTACGCCAATGTTGATTGTAGAACAAAGATGGTTCGGCTTTAATTTCTGGGAGAACCAGTTTTAGGATGGAAAGGTAACACCGTATCCCTGAGAGGTAGGTTTATTTCCTATCTTAAAGCGAGGAAGATGATTGCGAAGGCTTGTATTTATCATTTAGTTCGGGTTCAAGACACAGAAGCAAAATCGCTAACTCTCCAATCTATCCCAATAGTGAATGAGTTTCCTGATGTGTTTCCGGACGAGCTTCCAGGTCTTCCACTAGAACGGGAGATTGAGTTTACCATTGATGTGTTACCGGATACTAAGCCTATATCTATTCCTCTTTACCGAATGGCCCCTGCGGAATTAAAAGAGTTAAAGGCGCAACTAAAAGATCCGTCGAAAAAGGCTTTATTAGTCTTAGTTCATCACCATGGGGAGCACCGGTGTTGTTCGTAAGAAAGAAAGATGGTTCCTTGTGGATGTGTCTGCTTGAAAAAGGCTTTATTAGTCCTAGTTCATCACCATGGGGAGCATCGGCGTTGTTCGTAAGAAAGAAAGATGGTTCCTTGCGGATGTGTATTGATTATAGACAATTGAATAAGGTGACCATAAAGAATAAATATCCACTTCCAAGGATTGATGATTTGTTCGATCAGTTGCAGGGTGCCAAGTGGTTCTAAAAAATAGATCTAAGATCGAGATACCACCAAGTGAGGGTAAAAGAAGAGGACATCCCAAAGACAGCCTTCAGAACTAGATATGCCCACTATGAGTTTTGTAATGTCGTTCGGATTAACTGCTAACGCCCAAATGTATTCATGAATTTGATGAATAATGTGTTCAGGCCTTTTCTAGATTTATTCATGATTATGTTCATCGATGATATTCTGGTATATTCTCGATCGGAGGCAGAGCATGCAGACCATCTACGTACTATTCTTGGAATTCTTCGGGCTCAGGAACTATATACCAAGTTTTGAAAATGTGTGTTCTGGCTGAATTTTGTAACTTTTTTGGGGCATATTATTTCAGCTGACGGTATTCGAGTAGATACCCAGAAGATTGAAGCTTTGAAGAATTGGCCGAGGCCTACAACGCCTACCGAGGTCCGTAGTTTCCTGGGGTTGGCCGGTTACTATAGAAGATTTGTAGAAGGATTTTCTTCCATTTTGGCACCACTGACGAAGCTGTCAGCTAAATTTCAGTGGACAGACGCGTGCGAGCACAGTTTTCAGGAGTTGAAGGATAGATTGACTTCGGCCCCAGTCCTAATACTTCCAAAAGGATCGGAGGGCTATGTTATTTATTGTGATGCTTCAGGTGTTGGGCTTGGTTCTGTGTTGATGCAACATGGCATAGTTATTGCCTATGCTTCGAGGCAATTGCGGAAACACGAGAAAAACTACCCGACTCATGACCTAGAGTTTGCTGCAGTTATTCATGCATTAAAGATATGGAGACATTAATTGGATGGCATTCATGTGGATATTTATACAGATCACAAGGGTCTCCAATATATCATCAATATATCTTAAAGTTTCTTATGATAGGAAAGATAAGATGTTTTCTATGATGACAATGATGATGATTCCATTTTAGAAATACCAAAGTTTATGGTTGATGCTATTATGAGATTATTGAGTTTATTTCACGAATTCCTTGATTTTATTCATTGTTGTTGATCTCACCTCATGTTACTTGTTCCTTCGAGGTGAGGGATAGCGGTGATCGTTCCATAATATAAATCAGAGGTTACCGACCTTATGTCACTCCGATAAAGTAGACCTTTATTTGGGCTCTCATGCATGCTACTTATATTATATATGTATATATGGGATATGGGAAAAGGGCGAGGCGTTATATACGCATAACCACCTGATCAGTTGGTATACTATGATATCGTCCTGGACGCGGGATATATGGGTATGGATCGGGTCGTTCGTTCCGCGGCAACATATATATATATATATTGATGATATGATATATGGATCGAGCTGCACGTTCCGCAGCAATACAATATACATATGGATCGGGCTGCACGTTGCGCAGCACTATTATGTTATATATGTATGAAAAACGTTTTCTTTAAACGGTTAAGCATGCATGGTATTTGCCTTAAGAGGCGAACAGATGTACAGGTTATTTCCTTATTCCATATTATGCTCCATATCTCTTGTTATGTTGTTATTCATGCGTTACATACTCGGTACACTGTTCGTACTAACGTCCCTTCTTGTGGACGCTGCGTTCATGCCCGCAGGTAGATAGGTAGAAGGATCTGATCCCTAGGAGCTTCATCAGCGGAGTCTCACAAACGCTCCAGCTATTTCAGAGCTGTAGTCTTTTAGTACTATTCTTTTGTATATACATACCTGGGCATGGCGGAGTCCTGCCCTATCTTTATGGATTCCTGTATTCTATATAGAGGCTCGTAGACAGAGGTGTGTAGCTAGAAGTCCCATATCGTTATCAGTTCATATTGTTGTATTATATTTTGACAGCCTTGTTGGCCTATGTTTATGGACATCGATATTGATGATTATATAGAAATGTGTCATTGTCTGGTGATACATGCTTAAAAGATTATGATACCCATGCGGTCCACCTAGGAAAGATTATGAGATGTATGTTCTTAGGTGCTCGATAGGTTAGCTCAGGGTGCCTGTCATGGCCATCTAGTTGGGTCGCGACAAGATCAAATTTTGTAATGGTGATAAATGATAGACTAAGGGCTTTTTAATACACACTTAATGAAATAACAGGCCCGATACCGCTACGGCGGAATCGGGGCCTCGGCGCCACCGCCCGGCGTCTCGGACCGTCCGGACGGTCCGGGAAACAGAGCGGCTATCCTACCGTCACGGCGGTGCCACTAGGACAGCATCGGGTGTCAAGCCCGGTGGACACCAGGTGTACCGTAATCCCAAATGTTTTTCCAAGTTCCAACCGAAATCCCGACCAACTCCCGAGGTCATCTGCTCACAAACCACATACACAGACCCATATAAAAACATGCTACGAATGCCCTCGTTGCCTCAAAATGTTACACCTCAAAAAAATTCACGTCATTATGTGGTAGATAGACTAACGCAAGGTAAGATATATATAATGTCCCTATAAGTAAGAAGGGGTACTTAACGATTCTAATTAAGATTTCAAAGACATTCGAGGAAAGGGAAGAAAGTTTGTTGAAGAATGTAAAGTATGAGTCGTGTTTTGAAAAGCGTCTGCAAAGTACCGAGCTAATGTTGATTTAATAATGTCTTGAGGAAAAGTTATAACGCTCCTTAGATGGTTAATGAAGTGTTAAACAAGTACTAAGAAGGTTCCATAAGGATTGGAGATCAAACGACCGACGAGATTAACTTCAGAAAAATGGAGTTATATGACCACTTATATGGTCCGTAAAACCTTGTACGGTCCGTATAAGGGGTCCGTATAACCTTACTGAAAAGAAATTTCCCTGATGGTGAAATACAGTCACTTATATGGACCGTATAATGGTCCGTATAACTCCTATCGGGCTGAGTATTTTCCAAGTATAAATATATGTTCCCACTTTTAATTTCTCATTTTTCCAACTTCTCCACTTCTCTCAAGACCTCTAGAAGGCTCCACTCATTTCTCTAATATAAATTCAAGGGAAATCAAAGATCAAATGCCAAAACTAGTAGAATCAAGTGCAAGAATGCTAGCTAGGGCTAATGGAAGCTAGAAATCCCTTTGGAGTTAAAGTTAGGGTTTTCTCCAAGTGAAGCATTTTCATCCAAAGCCCATTTCTACATAATCAAAGGTGAGTTTTATGATCATTTCTTGTTATTAAGAATATTGAATGGTTGAAAGACTTGGATTATGGAAGAAAGTAGAATATGGAAGCTCAAATGTGAAAATAATGGTGCTCTTGAATAGTAATTTGACTTGAATCATAGTTCTTGACATTTATGAGTATAAAATTGTTTTGAATGACATTAAGAGTGTTGAAGAATCATTATATATGAATGAATACGATGTAGTGTGGAAATCATGGTTATGGATGACCTTGAAATGGAATTGTGAGAATTGAATAGTGTCCAGCTTGATGAAGTTGTTGATTATGATGTCTTGGGTGTTGTTAATAGTGTTTGGGAGTTGGTTATTATATGGAGAAAGTTGTAGAAACAAAGGAAATGCTGCCCAATTTTCGTTAACTCTTAGTCGCTCTAGTTTAAGCTCAAGTATGTTTTCGATTATCTAATCATAGTGCGAACTCTCTTGAATGTAGAATCGAAGGCTTGGAAGAAAAGCGTTTAGGGTTAAGGAGACATAAAGGTATGTGAGGCTAGTCCCTTCTTTTTCTAAGCCATTACTCCTATAATATGACTTCCTTTAACTTTTCATGATTTTCTCATATTCCGGAAACTATAAGTCTATGATTATTAAGGGCTTTTCATGAAATAAAGATAAGAGATGCGTTGTGAATATGACAATGATGATGACGAGTCTAAGTCTAGAGATTCCACAAAGCCTATGATATGATATTCTTATGAAGCTAATGATCCTTATATGATTCCTTGATATTATTCATTGTTGCTAGACTCACCTTATAATGCTAGTTCCTCCAAGGTGAGACATGATGATTATGACTACTCTATAATGGAATCGGGGGTTCTCGACCTTACGTCACCTCGATAAAGTTGTAGTATTTAATTGATTTCTAAGGCGTGCTTTATGATAAGTATAAAATGATGAGATTACACCATGCCTATTTAGCCGGACATGACACCGCTAAGGCGGGCGGCTTATGATTACACTGTGCCTAGTTGGCCGGACATGATACCTCTAAGACGAGCTGCTTACGATTACACCGTGCCTAATTGGCCGGACATGACACCGCTATTACACCGTGCCTAGTTGGCCGGACATGACACCGCTAAGGCGGGATGCTTATGATTACACCGTGCCTAGACGGACGAACATGACACCGCTAAGGCGGGCTGCTTATGATTACACCGTGCCTAGAGGGCCGGACATGACACCACTAGTGGGCGGAGTGTGATGATTACCCGAACGCAGGTTAACGATGATGGTATATTTGATATGTATAACATGTGTTTTCATTTAAAAGTTAAGCAGGCATAGTATTCGCCCTAAGAGGCTATTGACGTACAAGTTATATCTTCACCTCATGTTGCGTTATTTCTTTATTATGCTAGTATTATTCCTGCCTTACATACTCAGTACATTTTTCGTACTGACGTCCTCTTCTTTTGGACATTGTGTTCATGCCCACAGATAGACAGGGAGGTGGCCCAGATTCGTAAGAGCCTGTTCAGCATATATATACAGGAGCACTCTACTACTCCAGAGTTGCAGATTTTGGGTATATCATTTTGTGTACATGTATTGGGTATGGCGGGGTCCTGTCCCGTCCTTATGTCTCAGTACTCTAGTAGAGGCTCGTAGATACGTACATGTGGGTAGCTGATGTCCCATGATGACTACATTGTATATTTGTATATCATTTTTGCAGCCGTGAGGGCTTATGTATATTTATGCATTGCCTTGGAGATTATATATGTTCAGGTTGGGTATGATGATTAGCATAATGAGTGGTGCTTGGTAGTCAGCTCCGGGTACCCGTCATGGCCCCCTAGTCGGGTCGTGACACAAAATTTCCAATAGAGGTCTTGCTAACCGAGTCAACCCCTGATACCTCATTTCCAACTTTCCACCCCAAGCCCCAAAATGCATCCGAGTGCATTGGGAACCGAACCAGATGTACACACAAGTTCTAAATGACCATCCGGACATCTCAAAATTGATAAATTTTTGAAAAAGGTCCATTTAGCCAAAAGTCAACTTTGAGTCAATATTTTTCGCTTAAATCCAAATTTCACAAAAAGTCATCCGAATCAAATCTAGACATCTCAGGAAGAGTGTCAACGGTCCCTTCGGGTCGAAAATGAGCAAACCAAGCTCGGAAAGATACAGAATTGCCAAAAAGACTACAACGACCAAATGGGTCTGTTGACACCTAATTTTCACCTCATAAGATGCGTATTTTAATTTTTAAATTTCTCGAGTCAAAGACGGAGCAAGGATTCACCCTTAAAGATAAATATCCCGCTCCATCTAAATCAAAAAAATTAATAATTAAAACGACATATGAATTACGGCTCATTTTGATCGCATTTTTCACATTTTTAAATATTGCTCGGAATTATGTCAATATTGGGCTTGTATTTTAAAACTAAGTATTATAAATCTTGTTTTCGTCAAAAGTTATTTTACGAGGAGGTTTTAGACGAATACTTATTTTTAAAGAATATGTATTTTATTTTTTTAAATGAGTACATTGTTTGGGAAAGGTGTTTTCGTTAAAAGGATGGGTTAATTTAAACCTTTTAAACACTTTGTGGGGGGGGGGGGGGTTCTTTTTTTTTAAAAAGGGTGGAAGTATATTTACCCCCCCCCCCCCCCCCCCGCCCCCACCCCCACTCTTTCATTTTCACCCCGACCTCTCCTTTCCCATTCTCAGGTGATCTATTTATTTCTAGGGTTCCGCCGTCGATCGCCAATTCAGGCCAATCTATGGCTATTCTTTGCCAGATCTTTAAGGAGTTTTGTTCCTTATCACGGGTTCTCGTGATTCCCAGGTTCAATTTCATTAGATTTGTGTTTTTCTATACCTAATTGAATCCTATTAAGGATGTTACCCTAGGTTCTTTTATGTTATGGTCGCCATGGGCAGAGCCATGAGCTCTTCGCCATCTAGTGCCCTATAACACCTAACAAAAGAATCTAAGGGGAATTTCCTAGGTGGATTCACGGTTGGGTACGATTTTGGGGATTCCATCTTATTTTGTATGATTGTACCGTTAGAATGTGTTGATTTTTGTTTTATTTGTAACGAGGTGTACTATCCTAGTATTTTCTTTTTTTATTGGATTTTTATGTGGATTTTAGGGTACAATTTGTTAGATTTTTGTTGTATTCTTTGACTTATGTGAATTTCTGATTGGATAAGGTGCGAATTAGTACAAAATTGGCTGAAAATTTGTTGGTCCTTTGCTGAAATTTGAATTGTTTGAATTAGGGTTTGTGTAATTGGGGGGGAATTCGGTTATGGACTTAATTTCTTTCCATTTTTATCCCTAAACCATATATTTGGTGCTATAAATAGAAGGCTTGATTGCCATTCTAGGAGGACTTTTTTTTGGAAGAGCTTTCTTCTAGAAAATATTCTGGGAGTTTGAAAATTTTCACTAAGTATTTAAACCTCTCATTATCAATACACTACCTATATACCATCAATATATCCAAACATATTACCAATATACTATATAAAAGACTACAAAAAAAATATAATAGATATACTTATATTACTCTCCAAATACCTATACTATACTAAAAAATTCAAGAACAAAGGCTGTTTTTAAAGGATCTTGGGTGTTGGTGTTGAAGTTGTGATCCAATTCCTCCCATTTGATATTTTGGTTGCCCCATAAAAGGTATTATCCTATTCTAGTGCATTTTTATTCCTGTTTCAACTTATTTGGTGTATTATCTTGCCTATGTTTGAATTTAAAGCTATTCCAAGTTTGCTATTTGAAGAACCTAGTATTTATACATGTTTTAAGGTTATTCATGTTGATATAAACCTTGTTTGGCTACTGTTTAATTAAACTTAAGGCTGCCATGATATAATGATAGCAGAATGAAGTTTAAAAGAGAACCTTAAGCATTTCTTATTAGGTTTAAGACTAAAAATAAAGATTTAAGAAAAGTATGTTTTTTCTTTGTTTAGTTTACTGTTTCATTGAAGTTCTAAGGCTATTGTGTTATAATATTGTATGAGGAAGGATAAGAGGGCCCTTAAGTGTTAACTAGTAGGTTTAATGTAAAAATGAAGTTTAAAATGAAGTAGGTATTAGTTTACTTTTTGGTTTACTGTTTCATTTGTGGTTTTGAGGGCTGGGGTGTCATCCTGTCATTTTGGAACTACTTGGACATTTGTTCGGTGGTTCTTGTACACCCATAGTCATGTTTTGTTTGCATTAAGTCCATTTCAGGTTTGTTGATTGGTTTTGGACCACTTGACTTGATTATGATCTAAAAACTGTGTGAAATCTTGAAAACCAGCTTGTGTTGTCATCTTTATTGATAATAGTTGGGACCTAGTCTAAAAGACATCTAAAAAGTACCCTAGGAAATGGTAAATGATCTTTCGAATGAGAAGTGGCCCTGAAAATGACTTTAAGCCTCATCTATGTTTTAAAATGGCTTGTTTGACCATATTCCGGAGATTTTTGACATCTGTCATACATGCTTGAACTCTGTATGATCCTCTAAGATCAGTTTTGACTTAAAAATCATCTTGAAACTTTGAAATGTATTACTTGTCCTGTATGGTTACATATACTTGAGTTAAAATGAGTTTAAGTCTTTATCTTCCTTTGAAGTGGTCTGTGTGAGTATATTTTTTGAAGATTGTGAGGTCTGTCACTTGTTTTAGACTTATATGACCCTCTATGATCAATTCAGATTTAAAAATGACCTTGAAAATCTGAAATATGATGTTTGTTCCTGTATTGTTTACATATATTGAACTAGAAGGTATTTGGTTTGCTACTCTTATCTATATTGAACTTGTTCTCATTCTATATTGAACTAGTTCTCATTCCTTTAAGATTGATTCTCTTAAAAAAGATTTGCAAAAAATATTTTTTCAAATCCCTAAACCAACGGATCTGTTTGTACAATCTTATGAACCTTTGAAAAAAAATTTAAACCTCTGATTCTTCTATTCTTCACTAAATGAATGTTAAGACAATAAGAAAAGGATTTGTATGTTCTTGTGACTACCTTACCTCACTTGTACACATATTATAACCTCTGAATCTTGCTAAAGCTTTAGAAGAAGTAAAAAATGAACTTCTTAGTTTATCTTGTGTATTCTGAGACTGCTAAGTATGACTCAAGGCCCCCCCCCCCCCCCCCCCCTAAAACTGAAAACCTGTCCAAAAAATAGGAACTTGATGGATTTACAGCTTGTCTTGTTAATTTTGGGATTAATTTGAGTCTTATCTGATCTTGTGTGTGTGTTAACTACTTGTTTTTGGGAACAGTTATAGGAAAATAATCTATGGAAAATAAGAGAACTTGTCTTCTTGTTTAAAACATGAAAGAAAGAGGGCTAGGTTAGTGTCTTGAAATTGTTAGTGATCCTGCAATGACTGCCTTCTCTTCTTAAACTTGTGGTTTGTCCAGGCCATTGTATAATATGCTCTGCGAGTTGTGTTTTGATTAGGTAGGCTTTGAATACCTTTTCTTGCTAGACTAAATAGAAGTTATGGATATGGGGAAAAAACTAAAATTGAACCTAAAGGGAAATCTGAAACTAGGTGCAACAACAATCTAAGTTCCCCTTCTTGCTTATACTTGATCCTGCAACCTGCATATCTTGTTCATTATACACTGTTGGCGTATACTGCGTATGAGTACATCATTTTGTGACTTAGGAGAAGTAGCATGTACCTTATTTGTTCACCATATGAACACTGGACCATTATTGTGCATTATATCCAGTTGTGTATCTACTATTGATAGTACACATACTTTGTGTGCATTGTTGGATTACATTAAGTTACTCAGAATTATTTTATGACTAAACCGTCTCTTAAGATTTGATTTAAACTTGTAGGATTTGTGACATCTATAGCAACTAACGTTTATGACTTCACTTGAATTTTGGACTGAAATTGAACTTTTGACAAAATCTCTCTTTCTGCACATTGGATTTTTGACTGAACCTAATGCCATGCTAGAACTAAAACTAAAATTGCTTTTTAAAAGAATAAATGTAGCACCTGCTTAGTTGTACCTATCTTTGTAGCTTGTTTGTGAATGTCTAAGATCCACATATATATGATTTCCTACCTCTGCTTGCTTGTTTGAACCAAAACATGACTAATGTGACAGTTTTTGCCCACTAGGACAAAGGGCATGAACCCTCTTCAGCCATAGTTTAGGCTTCTTGGACCTGTAATTTCTCCCATATGAGCTTCCCATCATTTGTGACTTGCTATGACTATAGTTGACTCATGTTTACACCTAGGACAACTTCATGTTCCCTTTTACCTTCTTGTGAGCTTTCTGGCCTTGTCTTGACTACCTATTACACCTTAGTTGGACCCTGTTTGATCCTACATTTGTGTTAAACCTGTTTGTTTTAATTCTAAGAATGAAACTAAGTTAAAACTATAATTTTAAGACCCTACAAATGTTCTAAGGAACTCCTTATATACTGAGATGATCCTTGTGAGCAGTTGAGACTTTTATGTCTAACATTGAACTTAATCCAGAGTTTAGAAACTTAAGGGATACTATGGGACTTGAACTTTAAACTTGATAGATATTTAAACTTGTTTAAGCTAAAACTGGCATAAAAATGACTTTGAACCATAAAAACTTGCCTCTGTGACTTCTGGTAAGGGGGATGGGTTAGAAAAAATGGTTTTCTGGCACTTGGTTTAGTCTCTTCTTGGCTAAAAATGAACTCTTGACTAGATAATGTATCACCCTGCCTTTATTAACTACTGATCTCCTAGAAAAGAATTAGAAATTAAGATTTTGAGTATGATAATTGTGGCCTTTGCCTTGTCATTTTTCACTCTTGTTTCTGTACTGCTTTGTTTTCTTTACTCTGCCATTGTTGTTGCTATTCATTTGCCATTCTGAAATCTGCCATGCCCCCTCTTGACCATGCCATTGTTGTATTCGGAGTTGTGACATTTAATGTGCCTTGCATTACCCACCTTTGCATTGCTCAAAACTGCTTTGGTTTTGTTCTTCTAGTTGCCTGCTAAATGACTCTGTGACACCTTTGTTTTGCGTTTGTAACTAGTCCTAAAACTATGCTTGCTTGTTTGGCCTTGCTTATAGTTAAAATATGAGTTTGGGGACTGCTAGGATTATTGAGTAGATTTGAAGTTTTCTGTTGTGATTTAAGTAAGGAGTTTGAGGGTTAACATCAGTTGAATATATAGTGTATATTGAGCTATAAAGAGGGTATTCCCTCTCGGGGGTTTTGCTCTCTATTTTAGAAAGTATACCAGTAGTATATCATGTATACCACAGCTTTGACCCTTAGAAAATTTGAGACAAAGAATAGCTTGGGCCTATTACTTAGGCCTGTCATTGCAATTTTGCATCCCAGCTGCCATTACTATTTTGCCTATTTCACCTCTGGGCCATCTCGTTATCTGTTGTTAGCTATAATATATGGGCCTAGCCCAATAAAATTATAATTCATTTTTGGCATTGTAATAATTATTATAGCCCTTTAATTTTGCACTTAGTTTAATTTGTGAACGTATACTAATGTTATGTATACCTGTTTGTATCCTTGTCCATCCAAACCCGTTGAATCTAGATCGAGTCTAACAACCTTGGAGCAAAAAAAAATGGAGCACACGTATTTGGATTGGAGGCTACCTTGAATGCATACCTTCTTATTGGGCTTGGTCGGCCCAATTCCTCATCTATTTACTTATGTGTTTAAATTCCTATCTGTATATTTCTTTATAAATTGGAACCTTTAAAGATTATCCCACATTTAAAGTCACCAAATCCGATTTTAATACTGTACAAAAACCGCTTTTGGAAACTTTAATATAATTTGTGATTTTGAAAGATGAAAACGGACTGATTTGGTATGATTCGGACTAAAAACGATCAATTTCATAAATTATGGGATTGATTTGGACATTTTTGAAACCTGTAGACTTATATGAACCTATGGACTCTATAGACTGATTTAAGACTTGCGGATTGATTTGGACTTCCAAAAACTTGGATTATCTAAAAAAGACTAAAATTGATTAAAAAAAAATGCAAATATAGTTGACATGGGACAATAATAGTATGCCTTAAATTATTTTCTACACTTAAATAAAAAACACTTAAAAAAAAAAAAATTAAAACTTAAACGGGTGGGCTTACGTGGTGTTCTACTTAGGTTAAACGCCTTCGGGTTTTAACCTAGGTGTTTTAGTCCGAAGTCCAAAACCCGAAACGCCCAATTTGGGCAAAACTCTACCATTTTTATTTTTTGAAAATGAGCAGTTTTGCATAAATGACTAACCTTTATTTGCGGAAATATAAAAAAAAGGAATTTTTATCAAAAAATAATTTATATCTACAAGGCATACTATTAGAACCATAGGTCAACCGTATTTTATGGATCCTTAATGC
>NC_081342.1:30800435-30806212 GCF_029784015.1 Lycium ferocissimum | reverse complement strand
AGGGTTAATATGCTACTACTACGCCTATTGTAGTGGCGTACGGCGAAGCCAACTAGGCCACTAGGTGCTTCGTCTTAAATACATATAATCTAAAGCGTGCATGAGAGCTCAAGTAAAAGCTTTAACATTATCAGAGTGACACAAGGTCGGGAGCCCCCGATTACATTATGGAATGACTCTCATCGCTACGTCTCACCTTGAAGGAACTAATATCGTGAGCTGAGGTATCAACAAGAAATAACATCAATGGAATCATAAGAATATATCAAGCTCATCATAGCATCATTGTCATAGAACATATCTCATCTCTAGTTCATAAGAAGCTCTTGAGAATCTCTAACTCTTATCTTTTAGGATGTAAGAAGATCATGGAAACATAAGAAAGGAGTCACATAATAATAGTCATGCCTTTGAAGGAAAGGGACTAGCCTTACATACCTTTACATCTCTCTAACTTTTCCGACCAAACGCTTCCTTCCAAGTTCACGATTCTACATCCAAAAGAATTCGTACTAAGTTTAGATAACCGGAAACATACTTGGAGCTAAGCTAAGGCGGCTAAGGGCTAACGAAAATTGGGTAGCACTTCCTTTGTTTCTACCACTTTCCCCATATAATATAACATCTCCCAAACGTCAATAATAATATTCACAATATCATAATCAATAACTTCATCAAGCTAGACATTATTCAATCCTCAACATTCCCTATCAAAATCATCCATAACCATAGTTATCACCCAACGTCGTATTCATTCACCTATAATGCTTCTCTAACATCCTTAATATCATTCATAACAAGATTATACCCATAACATGTCAAGAACTATCATTCAAAGTCAGAAGTCACTATTCAAAGTTAATACCACTATTTCCATATTTGAACTCCATATTCTACTTTCTTCCTCAATCCAAGTTATTCAACCATTTAATACTCTTAATAACATGAAATAAATATAAAACTCTCCTTTAATGGTGTAGCAATGAGCTTTAGATAGCAATACTTTACTTGGAGAGAAACCCAACTTCAATTCTAAAAAGATGTTTGGCTCCTAGCAACCCTAAGGAACATCCAAACACTTGATTTCCTTGATTATTGGTGTTTGATCTTTAATTCCCCTTGAATTTATGTTGGCATAGTGTATGGAATGTTCTAGAGCTCTTGAGAGGTGTGGAGAATGGATGAAATGAAAAATGAGGACTTGGGGGTCTCTTTTTATAAAATTAAAAGCCTCGATTTACGAGGATTATACGGACCCTTATATGGTCCGTATAAGTGATCGTATAATACCTTCGTGATAGACCCTCTCTGGACAGGTTATACGGTCCCTTATACGGACTGTATAAGTTATACGGGCCGTATAAGTGGCCGTATAGCCCACAATTTCTGAAATTGCTCCCGTTGTTTTGTTTAACTTCCAATCCTTATGGAACCTCCTTAACACTTGTTTAATACTTCACTAACCATCCAAGGATCCTTATAGCTTCTCCTCGAGACATTACTAAATTAACATTAGTTCGGTACTTTGCTAAACCTTTCCAAAATGTGACTTAGGCTTTGCTTTTCTCAACGAACTTTCTTCTTTTGCCTTGAACGTCTTTGGAATCTTAATTAGAATCGTTAAGTACCCCTTCTTACTTGTAGAGACATCAAATGCATCTTACCCTGTGTTAGTCCATTTACCGCACAATGACATGAAATTTTTCGAGGTGTAACAAAAATGTACTTGGAGAAAGGAGAATATCCTGAAGAAATCATCATCAATCAGAAGAAGACTATCAGGAAGTTGGAAAATGATTTCTCCCTCAATAAGAATGTTCTGTATAAAAGGACCCCAGATTTGGGTCTGCTCAGATGTGTTGACTCTGTCGAAGCCACAAGATTGATTGAAGAAGTGCATCCTGGAACCTACGGGCCTCACATGAATGGGTTCATACTAGCAAAGAAAATCTTAAGAATAGGTTATTACTGGATGACCATGGAGAACGATTGTAGCAAGTTCGTCCAGAAATGCCACAAGTGTCAAATTCATGGAGACTTGATAAAGGTCCCTCCAATAGAACTGAATCCTATAACGTCACCTTGGCCATTCGCCGCTTGGGGCATGGATATCATAGGACCGGTTGAACTAGCTGCGTCAAACAAACACCGTTTTATTTTGGTCACCATAGACTACTTCACCAAGTTGGTGGAAAGGCATCTTATGCATCAGTAACAAAGAAAGTAGTAGCGGATTTTGTGCGCAACAACATCATATGCCGATTCGGCATCCAGAATCAATCATAATAGATAATGGGGCTAATTTGAACAACCACTTGATGAAAGAAATGTGTGCGCATTAGATCACTCACCGAAATTCGATCGCATACGGCCACAAATAAATGGAGCTTTGGAAGCCGCCAAAAAAACATCAAGAAGATCCTCAGAAAGATGATTGATAACTACAAAGATTGGCATGAACAACTGCGATATGCATTATTGGGATATCGTACAACCACTAGAACTTCAACTGGAGCCACTCTACACCTGCTGGTCGATGGCACTGAGGTGGTGATACCAGCCGAAGTAGAAATCCCTTCTCTTCTAATCATAAAGAAACAGAATTGGATGATACGGAATGGATCCGTAAAAGGCATGAGCAACTAGCTCTGATAGATGAAAAGAGGATGATCGTTGTTTTCCGTGCTCAGTTGTACCAACAAAGAATGGCGTAAGCCTTCAACAAACATGTGAGGACTAGACTTTTCCAAGTAGGGCAACTGGTGCTCAAACGGATATTCCCAAATCAAAAAGAATACAAAGGGAAGTTCGCGCCAAATTGGCAAGGACCTTATATGATGCGAAAAGGGTGTATCGAAGGAGCGGTACATCCTCTATTTGAAAATGGATGGCCAAGAGTGGCCGAGAGCAATCAATTCAGACGCCATCAAGAGATACTACGTTTGAGGAAGAAAACGACTTCAGAGATTCGTAGCTTTAGTTTTATTTGCTTGTAATTGCATTTCCATTCCTTGTAATTTTGCGAAAAACCAAAAACCAAATCTTATGTCTGAACTACGTTATGACCTGATTCCCATTTAGGATACGTAGGCGCTCTTATGAGTTCGGTCTCACCAATAAAAATCCAATATATTTATCCCGAACTATGTTATGACCTGATTCCCATTTGGGATACATAGGCGCTCTCCGAGCTCGGTCGTTCCAAATAAAATTTCCAATAAACCCTAAAAACCCTCAGAGACGCCTTGGCAAAAGAAAGACAAAGATAACCCCATATGGAAACTGGGGCAGAGTTTTTGAGAGGACCTCAAAAAATCTTTTGATATACAAGTTCAAAGGAGTGAACTGATTAGAACTCCTACACTGGGGCAGAATTTTTAAGAAGGATCCCAAAAATTCCTCCGATGCAATAAGATCTAGAATTAACAAGTGCACCATTACACTGGGGCAAATTTTTTGAGAAGGTCTCAAAAATTCCTTCGACATGGGAAAATCCGGTTTTGTACAAAGATGTATATAAACTGGGCAAAATTTTCAAAAAGGATTCGAAAATTTTAGTGCAAGACAAGATCAAGACGAAAAAGAAGTGATAGAGGACTTTGTTCGAGTAACCAATGTCATGACATTAAAAGGCTGCGTATAAAATATATCATTTTCAATATATATATATATATATATATATATACCACTACTACAGATTTATTACTACAAATATATATGTTTTCAAAAATCATCGCCCAAAGAATTTCCTCTTTACGAAAACAAAAGATTTTCAAGGAAAATGAGCTTTCTTTCCTGCCAACGTGTGAATGGTAGAAATCCACATGCAGGAAGAGCGGTCGACCATATAGGAAACTCTCGAATTTTTCTCTGGATGCAAGAACAAACAAGCAAGGATATTTACACTAACTTGTTTGCTAGAAATGTTTGAAACAGGGATAACAATGACAAAGCGAAACGAAGAAGAAATGGCAAAAAAAGGTATCTAGAAAAAGGGTAACGAAATTCTCCTTGAGTAAAGTTTTTTTACGCTGACGAGTGTGTTCATTTTTCAGAGCACAAAAAAATTTAGAAAGAGAAATTATTACAGTTTTAAGACTACTAAAAGACATAATCATGGCTTACCGAAGCCTGGTCTCCACTAAACAGTATTGTGTCAAGTTATTGAGACCCCGACCTAGACGCCACATGGCTTGCCTTGATGCATTGACTGATTAGGCGTTTTAAATTTGGTAAGCACAGTTCTTACCTGAAATTAGGTGCCATAATTCTGACATCAAATTTAAGATCGTCGACATAGAGTGTCAGCAAAAGATGGATTAATCCTGGCCCGAAGGGTGGTTATAGTTTTCATCTTGACAATCTATGATTTGAAGACAAAGAGTTGACATCGGCATTGTAGTGTCGTATTCACTAAGAAAGAGTATAGTCCTTTTGGAAGATGTGAACCCTGTCGACGGGTGGGTATTCTTCCCGGAGTCAAAAAAGAAAAGTGTCAGTCTTACCACTGAGGTAAG
The DNA here is from genome assembly GCF_029784015.1 of Lycium ferocissimum. Lineage (NCBI taxonomy): Eukaryota > Viridiplantae > Streptophyta > Magnoliopsida > Solanales > Solanaceae > Lycium > Lycium ferocissimum. The sequence goes on along the minus strand of NC_081342.1, from coordinate 30,801,695 downwards.
CTTCGTTCCTTAAAATGACGCTATGGATTAAACGACTATATACCAAAGGGGCTAAGTCGTCGTCCATATATATATATATATAGCCAAAAATATTTAGCATAATTCCGAGGTTGATATCCGCAATCTTTGAAATACGAATGTGATTCCTACATCAAGATTTGCGGTCGCTACTGCAGTTTATCTCAAGTTGATGTAATTCTGGTTCAAGGATAGCGGTTGTCATGAGAAAAGGCCCGCACTTGAGTATGCAGTCGTTAACTTGAAGTATTCTGACTAAATGTTGTAATTCTGGATACAGAGATTAGTGGTTATTATGAAAGAAATATGATACTACACTTTGATGTGCAGTCTTCATTTGGGTATTTTTTTACTATAAGTGATGTTGTCCCAAACTGGTATAACGCAGACCTCGTATGAGGATAACGACGTAGTCAACACCATATTCGAGACAGTCACCGCAGTATATGAAAATGATGTGATCCCAAATTTTCAGGGGTAGCGGATGTCGTAAGAAAAAAAAATGACCCCGCACTTGGAAACATGGTCCTTATTAGTGTTACACCTCGGAATATTCCCCGTTGATGCACATTGAATAGAATAACGAAGGACACGAAGTATTCGATATTTCAATAAGTAAGGAATGACATTTGATGACCCTAATTAAGATTTCAAAGGCATTCGAGGTAAGGGGAGAAAGTTTTCCAAGAGAAGGCAAGGCATACGATATGTATCGGAAAGGATTTACGAGCAACAAGTTAACGACGACTTAATGATATTTTGAAGAAGAGTTATAATGACCCTTAGATTGTTAATGAGGTGATAAACAAGTGTTAAGAAGGTTCCATAAGGATTGGAGATCAAACGAAGTGACGAGAACAAGATCAGTGAAAAGATGGGTTATACGGTCATATAATGTTATACGATCCATATATTAGTCCTAATCGGCCACAGCCGAAGGTCCCTGATCACGGGATTATACGGTCACTTATACCGGACCGTATAATGGTCTAATACAATGTTATGTTGAAGGGGTGATTTCACGGTCACCATACGCGATAGAGGTGTCCGTATATTTTTCTCGACGGTCAGATTTTTAAGTTATTAAAAGGGGACCAAGTTCATTATTTCATTTAATTTTTCACCCTTCTCTCTATAACTCTCTAGAACACTTCTCCCACAAAATTCAAGGGATATTAGTGATCAACTTCATCAAACTAAGTGAATCAAGTGTAAGAAACCATTAAAGTTAAACCAGAAAAA
>NC_081342.1:30789107-30800335 GCF_029784015.1 Lycium ferocissimum | reverse complement strand
AAAGCTTATGATACGATATTCTTATGAAGCTAATGATTTCTTGATGTTATTCATTGTTGTTAGACCCACCTTAAAATGCTAGTTCCTTCAAGGTGAGGCATGATGATCATGACTATGCCATAATGGAATCGGGGGTCCTCGACCTTACGTCACCCCGATAGAGTTGTGGTATTTAATTGATTTATAATTCATTCTTTATGATAAGTACATGATGGTGAGATTACACCGTGCCTAGATGGCCGGGCATGACACCGCGAAGGCGGGCGGCTTATGATTACACCGAGCCTAGAGGGCCGGGCATGACACCGCGAAGGCGGGCGGCTTATGATTACACCGTGCCTAGAGGGCCGGGCATGACACCACTAGTGGGCGGCGTATGATAGTTACCCGGACGCGGGTTAATGATGATGGTATAATTGATATGCATAACATGTGTTTACCTTTAAAGCTAAGCAGGTTATATCTTCGCCTCATGTTTCGTTATTTCTTTATTATGCTAGTATTACTCATGCCTTACATACTTAGTACATTTTTCGTGCTGACGTCCATTTCTTTTTGGACGCTGTGTTCATGCTCACAAGTAGACAGGGAGACGGTGCAGACCCGTAGGAGCTTATCAGCGGATTCATAGGGGCACTCCACTACGCCGGAGGTGCTACTTATAGTCATATTCTTTGTGTATATATTTGGGCATGACGAGGTCCTGTTCTGTCCTTATGTCACAGTACTGTAGTAGAGGCTCGTAGATACGGATGTGTGGGTAGTTGATGTCTTATGGATACGTCAAGAGCCATGTGTTAAGAGTTTGCCTTCTAATGATTTGTTCTGATTTCAGCGATGCCTCGCAAGAAAGCTACGGCCGCCAAGAAGGGCAAGAGAGTGGTTGGTGAGGCCATTAGCCATGCTCAGTGAGCTACCAGGGCTTAGGACGAGTCCCAGAGTGAGGGCCCATCTTAAACTTCGCATACTCCGCCTCCAGTACATGCCCCGTGCCCCTAGTTCCTCAGCCAGATTCACCGGGCCAGGATATGTAGGATGCTATACAATTATTGACTAGATTGGTAGCCGCTCAGGCTCAGCGGCAGGGAGTTGGTGTTGATCAGGTAGACCGAGCTGGTAGTGTGAGGGTTAAAACTTTTCTTGGGTTAGATCCTCCAGAGTTCTCCGTGATAAAGCAAAATATGGACCCTTAGGATTTTATCGATAGTATGCAGAGGACTTTGAGGGTTATGCACGCTGATGAGGTCGAGTCAGTGAAGCTGGCTTCTTATAGGCTCCGTGATGTTACAGTGCAGTGGTATCAAGCATGGGAGCTATCTAGGGGAGAGAATGCCCCTCTAGCCGTTTGGCGAGAGTTTTCAGATGCTTTTATTCGTCATTATTTACCACCAGAAGTCTAACGGGCTTAAGCAGATAGGTTCTTGCGTATTGAGCAGGGCATAATGAGTCTTCAGGAGTACACCGTATACTTCGATTCATTGGCTAGATATTCCCCAACTATGGTGGCTGAGATGGAAGATCGAGTTTATCGTTTCTTGGCTGGTCTAAGGCCACATTTGATAGATGCGTGTACGACTGCTGCATTATAGCCGGGCATGGATATTTCCCGTATACGAGCATATGCACGTAACCGAAGATCGTAAGTGCCGGGCAGAGAGACAGAGCGCGAGCGTGACCGGCAATGGTAAGAGGGCTAGATCTTTAGATATTGCCGGTGAGTTCAGGGGAGGACAGAGACAACAGCATTCCCGGTATTCATTCCATTCAGTAGGGAGTGCACCTCCGTGGTTTTCAGGCCCTAGGTTTGATCGATTTTCTTATTCCGAGCAGGCCAAAGTTCTAGAGCATCGTGTTCTCGTGTAGATCGGAGTCAAGCGTACGAGACCACCGATACTGCAATGTACCCAGTGTGGTAGATTACACTCTAGATAGTGTTGATTGAGATCAGATGCTTGTTATGCTTGCGGTCGGCCAGGTCATGTGATGAGGGAGTGTCCGTCGAGAGGGGTGCAGACATTGTTCAGCCTACAGGGTCCGTAGCTGGTTCTTCTTCATCAGTACGCCCTTCAGGGCAAGGTTCTCAGATACCAGCAGGATGTGGTAGAGGGAGGAGCGGAGCATCTGGTTCAAGCGGTCCTCAGCACCGCATTTATGCATTAGCTGGTAGACAGGATCGTGAGACGTCTCCTGATGTTGTTACAGGTATATTATCAGTCTCCTCCTATGATGTATACGCACTGATTGATCCAGTTATAGCTAGGCGAGTATATCGAGGCTGTGTTGTGATAGTTTGTAATCGCCCTACCGTAGCAGATTTGATTATGTTAGACATGATTGATTTTGATGTTATTATGGGCATGAATTGGTTGGCTTCTTGTTATCCTAATGTCAATTGCAGAACAAAGGTAGTTCGATTCCAGCTTCCCGACGAGCCAACCCTAGAGTGGAAGGGTAATGCTGCTTCGTCGAGGGGTAGGTTTATTTCCTACCTTAAGGCAAGGAAGATGATCAGAAAAGGGTATATTTATCACCTAGTTCAGGTCCAGGATGTGCAAGCAGTGTCGCCGACCTTTCACACCGTTAACTTGCATTGGCCTCTGAATCTGGGGGTGGAAGATGAACGGTGCAAGTCGACGGCCGTCGATGGGACCGTCGACCTGCTCGTCAACCCCCAACCACAGGGGCTGTTTTGTCCCACCTATAAATATGGAGCCCCCACATTTTATTTCATAATTTTCCACTCCCAAATCAGAGAAAGCCCTAGAATATTTCCTCTCTATAATTTCCATCATATTAGTGGAGATTTGGTAAGATCCGAGCCCCGTATACCCAGCTTATGAAGGAAAAGTTATTACTAGGGTTTCATTGAAGCTCTTAAGCTTTGGAATTGGAGTTGAAGTTTGATTCTTGGTATTCTAGACCCCTCAAGGTATGTATATGATTCCTACCCTTGTGTTTAAGTTAATTATCAAGAGTCTTAGAAATTTTAGGTGAAGGAAATATAGTTAAGGAAGTGGGAAGTTAAATAAGGGTAAAGTTAGGGTTAAGGGTTATTTTGAGGGATGATTTGGAGTAGAATTGATTATATTTTGATATGTAAAGATTGATATTGTTATTGTTGATATTGTTGTTAATGTTTGGGTTGAATTGAATGTTACACCCCTCGTCTTCATAGTGGTAGAACTTATGATTTCCTAGTTGGGTATGCCTTGGGAATTGAGACCCGAGCCTGAGTTTTGGAGATAGAAAGTGTCCTACCTCGTGTGCAATGGTACCAGCAGGAATTCCTGGTGAACTACGAGGTTAAAAGTTGAACGAATCGAATCGACGCGATCTGAACCGAATTGAAAAAGTCTGCAGAGACCAGTCAAGATCGACGGGTCATCGAACCTATCGACCGGCCGTCGTTGTGTGGCATTGACAGGGTTCCGCAGCCCTGCATTCTGTAGGCGCAAGTCGACGAGCACGTCGACGGACCGTCGACACGTCGACGGGTCGTCGACCCGCTCGTCGAACCGGACCACTGAAGTATTTAATTATCCGAGTATAAATATGTGGTCCACGAAATTATGTCTTATTTCTCTCAGTCCCTGATCAGAAAACCCTAATATTTTGCTCTCCCACCATTTATGGCATAGTAGTGAAGATTTGACAAGACTCGAACCCCGTAAACCCGAGCTTGTGAAGAAGAAGGTTGTTTCTAGGATTTCTCCAAGAATGGGAAGCTTAGGGAGTTGAAGTTAAAGTGATTCTTGAGATTCTTGATCCCTCAAGGTATGGAAATGATTCCTACCTTTGTATTTGAGTTTGCTATCAAGAGCTTTAGTGATTTTAGGTAAAGAAAGGGTAATTGTGGAAGTGATAAATTGATGAAGGGTAAGGTAGTGGCATGAGACTATTTTAAAGAAATGATTAGGGATGGATTTACGTGTATTTGGATATATATAGGCGCTATCATTGTAAGCTTATAAAGGAGATGGTCGTCTATGATTCGTTAAGCTTTATACGTGCTTGAGGATGATTAGTAAGCAAAGCAAGTAGCCTAATTAAGGCTTATGTTATCTTAATTGTAGATTTACAAGTCAAGAAGTAGAAGTTGGGCGATTTGATATACGTCAAGGTATGTTAAGGTTATTCCTTTTTTTTTTGCATGATCCTATGATATGAACCGATAAACGAGTAAGAGAGTTTTCATATTACTCTATTCTTATAAGTACTAAGAGAAATACAGTTTTGATTTTCCCGTATCCCGGCTATGGTATTATCCCCATATACAGCTCTTATGATTTCCTGTCCTAGTAGTATGAGTTCAGTAAGGCCCATGAGAGGCAAACTATCATTTTATTGTTTGAGAATCCTGTCGTTCATGTCACGACCCAGCCCCGTGGGCCGCGACTGGTGTCCTAACCGGACACCCATACGTACCTACCTGTCCGATTAGGCGTATCAACCAGCTGTTCCCAAATTAGACATACACAGATTCATACGGATATCGGATTCATCGCACAAGCACATATACCTACATAAACTCACTTAGACCCGTACATTAGCCGTTAGGGCCATCATACCAGACAGAGTCGTAAACTCAAACATACCTACCAGAACAATGGCAACCCACAACCCACAAACATGTCTACTTTCCAACATAATGCCATAATTCTCATTTCGACTTCACACTTTCAAATCAATACCAACATGCTCTCATTCATTACTAGTCAAGGTCATTACAATATAATTTGGAGCATTTCTACAATATATTCTCAAGATATACGAAATATACAAACTTTCCGCCAAAGCCATAATTCATCCAACACTTCTAATTTTTGGCATACTTATTCATAACATGTTTCCACCTTCTAGTTCCATCAACAATCATCATAATTTGCACCCTAGCAACTTAGTTTCCATAAGGTCATAAAATCATACTAAAACACATAAGCTTCTACATTTCAATGCAAACTTACGTCATTTTACCTTCATTTACATAATAAGATTCACAACAACACAACCAACATATTAAACAAAATTAATTCATTCTCATTTCTCCATAAAGTACCACACGGCCAACACCTATATTTCCAACTTCAACCGAATTCATTCAACTTTCATTTCCAATATAAATTTCACCATAACCACAACTAGAACACAACACATAATTCAACTCACCATAGATATACAACATATATACACACACGGCCACATGCCATTTTTCTTACCTACTTTGCAAACTTCTATATTTTCATAATTTCTACTCATTTCTACATACTACAACACAAACTAACCTTCATAACATAAGGAAAAGGAATTGATTCTTACCTTTTTCCACAATCTTCTTCACTTAACCAAGTTGTCAACTTGAAGAAACAAGTGCTCTTCCTTCCAAAACAATTACACCAAGTTGTAGAGGACCCTCAACTTAGTAGGATTATCACAAGATAACAATTTTTGGAACAAGATTGAAAGCTAGGAATTTTTTTTTTTTTTTTCCTTTTTCTCTCTAGGGCCGAATGGCTCCTCTTTTGTTCTTTCTTCTTGCTTTGATTTTCTTGAAACTTCTTAATGATAAAGACTCCCTTAATATAATTTAGCACATGGAAAAATAATTAATTATGGGCTTGGCCTTGTAGTTGGCCGGCCACCCCTTCTCTTGGGCCTTAATTTTTTTTTTTTTTTTTGAGCCCAATTGGCTATGAATCTTATTTTGTAATTCCCGAAACAAATTCCCAAAATTCCAATTTTGCCCTTAGGCCTTCTCCGGTGTTTCCACATTCAAGCTTCCATAACCGTCATACATATACTAAGAAAAATTCAAGCATGGCATCCTTTCTTATAAATCACAATTATTTCGAATTTTTCCGATTATGCAAAAAGGCGGGATATAACATCCTCTCCCCCTTTAGAACATTCGTCCTCGAATGTTAAATCAACCTCGTAGTAAATCAGGATAAGTCGGGGAGGTCCTCTCGTCAACTACATACTCGCCCTTGATCGAAGCACTTGAAAGGGCCTTCATTTTCCAACTCCTTTTATCATTTCCTGATATTACCGTACTAGGACTATTCGAAATCCTCATTAGGTCAGCGGTTTGCATAATCTTAAATAGGACATATGACAAACAGAATCTTTATCCGAACCAAAAGATCAGAAATAGGTCAGACGGAGTCATATCCGGAATCGAAGTACGAAAGCACGCAGTATAATCATAATCCGACGTTACCTTGCATTTAAAATCGAAGCGTACGTACGAAACATATCGGACAAACCCATAATCAGAAGCAGACATACCGAACCATATTGGATGAATCCGTAGTTAGAGTCAGACATATGGAAGTATGTCGGGCAGATTCGTGATCAGAGTTAGACGTACAGAGATGTATCAAACAGATTTATAATCAGAGTCGGACGTACAGATAGAAACATAATTAGATTCAGAAGTACCGAGGTATAATAGGCGAGTTTCATCGAAGTCGTGGCGCGTAAATATGGCATACGTAATCGTGGTCAAAGCCGTACTACTTTTTCTAATGCTTCGAGACTTACGGAAATTCCCTTGTCACGTTTTACTTCTCGCTTGATTATAGCATTTGTTCTTCCCATTCCTACACAAATGATTTCCTACCTCGCCTGTCAGCTCCCTCGAAGGCTTTACTTGATCAAATTTCTTATCCTTAATTCCTTCCAAAAAGATTTCAATTTTCTTACCCTCAATACCTTTACTCATTTTCTTTTCAAAGTATCGTCATGTTAGAACTCTTCCGACCACTATTTGTAACGCAATCAGGGTCAGTCCATTCCGTAACATTTGTTTCTCACCTTTCACTTTATCTCATGTGTTCTGTTTGTAATACCTTCCATTAATTGCAACATTTGTTGTTGGGACTCACCTTTCGATCAATGTAATCACCAGGGAAAAGTCATACGCATACATATATACTCACTACCATTCTACTTACAAACATTTCCAATAGCTATTCGAATTTACTCTAATTCCCAAGCGATATTGCGCTTTCTTCTTTTCACCCATTTAATCTGCTTCGATGCGCGACTTCTGTAAGGGTGCTTGCTACTCCACGCGCTTCCTTTTCCTTTAGGTTACCCCAAATTTCCATTTGTTTCTTACACCTACAGTTGTAAAATTTTCTTGTATCCTTCTCAGGGGGTCACCCATCCCAGAATTACTCTGGTCTTAGCACGCTTAACCTCGAAACTTTCGCGCGTTTTGATATGTTAATGCTAATACAGTGGCACCAACTGCCCCACACGACCTTTGTCACGTAATTTAGGGTAGATCGGCATCTTGGCAGATTTTCGGGAAGTTCCCGTAGCGGGTCCCACTCCGCTCTAGACCATACAATTACTATATCGCCCTTCTGAATCCTTAATATTCTTTCCATTGGTACGTTTAGCTACCTTACACGGTTCCGTGGGTTCAGATCTTACCTTACTAACAATTAAAACGAGAAACTACACAATAAAATAAGATATACGCTCACTATTGCACACATTTTCCGAGAAAAAATTAATATCATACCTGGGTCCACATTTGGCGACGCATCTGGGCCCTGCCGGCTAGTCAAAGCATATATGCGGTTCGAAGGACCGCTGGAACTGTGAACTCCGCCGCGACCTCTGCCGCGACCTGCTGGTGCCGGCACATCTCGCCCCGTGGGGCGCATAGCTACTGAGGGAGAAGACGAGCCAGCAACTGACCCAGTAGGCTGGGCTGAACCTGAACCTCCCTTGTACGGGCACTCCCTTACTATGTGATCCTGACTGCCACAAAAATAACAGGCGCCTGTGGCCCGATAACACTCCCCCGGATGGGGCTTCCCACAATAAGTACACCGGGGCATAGGTGGCCTAGACTGGCCACAACCCCTGCTCGCCTGGGGACCTGATGCTCTGGAACTCTGGCCGGCCCCAGACGGCCCCACGTCATCAAATCGTCTACTAGCTGACTGTGTACCCCGGCTCGGCGGAGGAAAAGATCTACCGGACTGCTGCTGAGATCGTCCGCCTCGAGAATCACCGGAATACCCTGCGAATCTGGCCCTCTTGGGCCGTCTCCCATCACGATCGCTATCAGGATGGCGTCCTCTGTGCCGATCCTCCATGCCCTGCGTATAAGCCTGTAACCGGGCAATGTCCATATCGGTCTGTGACGCCATTGCCACCCAACTATCGACTAAATAGTCGTCCAACCCCATCACATATCGATGCATCCGATCAACCATGTCCGTCACTATAGTAGGTGCATACCGGGCCAGAGAATCAAACTCCAAATTGTACTCGCGAACACTCCGACCCCTCTGTCGCAGATGCAAAAATCTATTAACCCTCGCCCGCCGTAACTTCGGAGGCAAAAAGTGGCGGAGAAACGCATCTACAAACTCATCCCACCTAGCTGGGGAAGCACCTTCACCTCTGGCTAGCTCCCAGGACTCATACCAATTAATAGCCACATCTCGGAGTCTGTGTGAAGCTAACTCAACAGATTCAGTCTCAGAAGCTCTAACCAGTCTCAATGCACGCTGCATTTGCTGAACAAAATCACGGGGTCCTCGTCGGGCTTAGACCCGAAAAACTCTGGAGGGCTACAGGCCAAGAAATCACGTACCCTCAGACTATCACGTCTGTCGTCATCATTATCTCTTGGCCCGCGTCTGCGAGCCTGGCCTGCCACTATCGTCGTCAATAACTGAACAGCCTCCCTCATTGCCCTATCCTCTGCTCCTGGCCGAGGGGCTGGAGGCTCGGGCGCTGGAGCCTCGGGAGCTAATGGTGGAGCTGTCCTAGGCTCCTCTGATGGGGGTGTAGTAGAACCCTCCGACTGAGTCGCAATCTCGGGCAAAATATCGGCACGAGCTCGAGTAACTCTCTGTATCTGACTGGTCCCTTCTGCCGGTGCTTTGCCCTTCTGGGCAGCCGTCTCCTTCCTCGGAGGCATCACTAAAAACATACAGGTCGGTCGAAGAAATCATCCTATTGCATGCGGCCCCTATCGCACGATCTAAGATTCAAAGAAAGTGGTAACATCCTAGATGTCCACGTAGCCTCCGTTTATAGATGTGGTGCACAACACACCGATAAACAGGACTCTACTAGACACGGCCTGTAGACATTCCGAGGACTAACCGCTCTGATACCACTTTTGTCACGACCCAGCCCCGTGGGCCGCGACTGGTGTCCTAACTGGACACCCATACGTACCTACCTGTCCGATTAGGCGTATCAACCAGCTGTTCCCAAATTAGACATACACAGATTCATACGGATATCGGATTCATCGCACAAACACATATACCTACATAAACTCACTTAGACCCGTACATTAGCCGTTAGTGGCCATCATACTGCATGAGTCGTAAACTCAAACATACCTGCGAACAAATGGCAACCCACAACCCACAAACATGTCTACTTTCCAACATAATGCCATAATTCTCATTTCGACTTCACACTTTCAAATCAATACCAACATGCTCTCATTCATTACTAGTCAAGGTCATTACAATATAATTTGGAGCATTTCTACAATATATTCTCAAGATATACGAAATATACAAACTTTCCGCAAAAGCCATAATTCATCCAACACTTCTAATTTTTGGCATACTTATTCATAACATGTTTCCACCTTCTAGTTCCATCAACAATCATCATAATTTGCACCCTAGCAACTTAGTTTCCATAAGGTCATAAAATCATACTAAAACACATAAGTTTCTACATTTCAATGCAAACTTACGTCATTTTACCTTCATTTACATAATAAGATTCACAACAACACAACCAACATATTAAACAAAATTAATTCATTCTCATTTCTCCATAAAGTACCACACGGCCAACACCTATATTTCCAACTTCAACCGAATTCATTCAACTTTCATTTCCAATATAAATTTCACCATAACCACAACTAGAACACAACACATAATTCAACTCACCATAGATATACAACATATATACACACACGGCCACATGCCATTTTTCTTACCCACTTTGCAAACTTCTATATTTTCATAATTTCTACTCATTTCTACATACTACAACACAAACTAACCTTCATAACATAAGGAAAAGGAATTGATTCTTACCTTTTTCCACAATCTTCTTCACTTAACCAAGTTGTCAACTTGAAGAAACAAGTGCTCTTCCTTCCAAAACAATTACACCAAGTTGTAGAGGACCCTCAACTTAGTAGGATTATCACAAGATAACAATTTTTGGAACAAGATTGAAAGCTAGGAAATTTTTCTTCTTTTTTTTTTTCCTTTTTCTCTCTAGGGCCGAATGGCTCCTCTTTTGTTCTTTCTTCTTGCTTTGATTTTCTTGAAACTTCTTAATGATAAAGACTCCCTTAATATAATTTAGCACATGGAAAAATAATTAATTATGGGCTTGGCCTTGTAGTTGGCCGGCCACCCCTTCTCTTGGGCCTTAATTTTTTTTTTTAGCCCAATTGGCTATGAGTCTTATTTTGTAATTCCCGAAACAAATTTCCAAAATTCCAATTTTTCCCTTAGGCCTTCTCCGGTGTTTCCACATTCAAGCTTCCATAACCGTCATACACATACTAAGAAAAATTCAAGCATGGCATCCTTTCTTATAAATCACAATTATTTCGAATTTTTCCGATTATGCAAAAAGGCGGGATATAACAATTCGATTTTACTTGTACTACACATTTACTTCCAATTCTCGGGGAGTGAAGGCGTGACCTATGATATTACGTTCTATGTGAGAAAGGCACACTTGACAGGGGGCGATGGTGTGGCCTATGAGTGGTCCATGAGTGGCCTATGATGTTGGAGTACATTCATGGAAAGGCACACTTGATGCGGGGGTGAAGGTGGCCCGTGACGTGACAATGATAAGCTGTACCTACTATATATATATATCCATACTTCCCGACATACGATTTCGGTCGATGCGTACGATACTAGTTCATACGTACTTATGCGAGATAGTTATTTCAACTTATGAGATCAGATCTTTTTCATGATTTCTATACATATATACATGTTGTCTTAATGCTTTACATATTCAGTACATTATCCGTACTGACTCCCCGTTGCTCGGGGGCTGCGTTCATGCCCGCACGTACAGGTAGACAGGGAGGTGGTCCAGCTTAGTAGGACCCTTATCCGAAGAGAGATCGGGCACTCCATTCGATCCGGAGTTGCGCGTTTTAGCCATCCTTTCGAGATGTATATAGACGGGTA
>NC_081342.1:30771775-30789007 GCF_029784015.1 Lycium ferocissimum | reverse complement strand
CATGTGATTTGATCCGGAAATTTGAGGAATATGTATGAAATTGGAGTACGAGGGTTCGCTCGGCTCCGTGGGGCCGGTGCCCATCACACCCACGATCGGATTAGGGTGTGACAAAATGTCATCCCTTACTTATTGAAATACCGTACACTTCATGCTCTTCGTTAGTCTATTCACTGTGCAATAACAAAAATTTTTTCCGAGGTGTAACATAACAGGTCCCACCTAGGTTCGTCCTTAGAGTGCGAATACCTGATTGTCATTCTTTGAGACTTGGGAGACCGCTATCTAGATATTTTATCTTAGTTATGATAGGTTATTATACAACTAGCTTCCTATCTCCATTATTATGCCTGGGTGGCAGTAATTGAAAGGGAAAGTGTAGTGGTTGGTAATTAAGAATTTGTGCATTGTGGTAGACTAAATTCTCATTTCCTTCACTAGTACGAGGAAAGCTGTGTTGTGTGCGTCGAGGTGTCACTATAGGTTAGTAATTATGGATGTTTAGATGATTCTACCTCCTTTTTATCTTGATTGATTCTAGATGTGTATACGTGAACGAATCTTAGTCGGCCAATGATACTAACCTATACAAGTGTTGTACTGATACTACTCTTGCTACACCCTTTTCGGGGTGTAGATTTGCTGCAGGATGAGTTTGCGGTTTAGTAGCTTCCGAGGATTCACCGGTGGATATCTCAAAGACTCTGTTTATTATACTCCATATAAGGGATGTAATTTATTTTATGTGTCTCATTCTTGTCTTATCTTTGAATCTCTTATACTAGTCTAGACCTGGTTTTGGGAAATGGTTGTATAAATATTCTTATTTCACATTTATGTTTTATTAATGGAAAATGATTTACTGTTTAGTCTTCGAAAATAGTGTACATTTTGGGTAAAGGGTTCGCCTACTAGGTGAGATCACGTAGGTGCCCGCACGTGCCTGATTTAGGTGCGTGACAAGTTGGTATCAGAGCCCTAGGTTACCGATCTCACAAGTACAAGAGCCATGTCTAGTAGAGTTTTGTGGAATGGTATATGGAGGTCCATACCCATCTACGAGAGTCTATAGGGCATTTAGGAAACTTCCCTTCTTTTTGTCCTATTGTGCCACCTCGGTCAATTTGACCTCCAAGATGTACTCAATCGGTATCTAGGTGATTCCAATTGGTATCTTGATAAGTCTAAATTGGTACTAGTCGATTCCAATTGGTATCTAGCAATAGTGTCGTTGTAAAGATTGTGTGGCCTATTTTTGTGTGCGGAAGGTGATTCGACAAATTCCAGTGTTGTGCAAGTCGTGTGGGCATCAGAAAATGCCACTGGTTTGAGTTCTCACCGCAGCAAACGCTAGTTCGCGCCAGCGATCCCATGGCTGCTAAGGGAGGACCGTTGTGGTGATAGTGACCTTTCCTTGGTGCATCGTGCTAGCGAAACCAAGCACAGCGGGTTTGTGTCCGCTGTAATTCTTCTTAACGCCATAGTGCATTTGACTTCGTGAAAGCAGTTTTACCATAGCGAAAATCTGCCGTTCCAGCACGACCTCAAATTCCCTTACGTCGGCTACAGTGTAGCTTTGTTCGCGATGGCTTGTCCGCTGCAGCGGTAGCAGTGCCAATTTCCAGTAACTCACTGCCTTGTTCACTAAAAACCTGTCCAAGTCCAAAAATTTCAGGAAAGTGGCATTCCAAAATATCATTCTGATAAAATACAAAGCAAGATAGGGGAGAAATCCACCATTTTCAAAACCACCAAACTAAAATACGAAAAACAAAAAAGGTAAATTGTTCAAGGATTGTCACCAACAACCAAAAACTATTGTTTAAGGATAAAATGCTGTATAAGGGCAGAACCATGAGAAAGGAGAAGGGCCCTTAAGCCTTTCCTTGCTTGTTACCTCATTGGTCTCATCCTCGGAATAGCTAGCATCTCCACCACCACCCTCGGACTCGCTTACGAAAGAGTAATGCTCGAATTCGTCCTTAGCCACTATCGGGAGCTATGACTTCAGGTTCATCAGCTTGATCAAACTCTTGAAATCCTTCCACATCTTGACAAGCACCTTGTCCCTAGATTTGCTCTTCTTCTTCTCGTTGTCAAAATCTGCTCGAATCTCACCATGGGTCTTAGCCATAGTGGCATAGACGCTCTGTACGGTGTCCACCGAGGTCTTTATCTACATCTGTGTCTTGATGTAACCACTCATCTCTTTCAGGCTGAAGCAACCAGTAGTAGCACTCAACGAGCCGGCCTCCATGGAAAGCCGGGATAACCCAAGAAAAAGGTCCTTCATCACCTCCCTCCCGGACTCCAATCGCTCAAAGGGGCCCTAAGTCTAGAAAGAAATAGCTTGTCCCCCTTCCTCTACATGGCCTACATTGCCACTGGCATTCTTATCGAGCTTCCTTGTTTTACTTTTGTTATATCCCGTATTTTATACGTCGGGATAATCCGAGTCAACCCCGATAGGTTAAGGACAAGACCATCCCGAGATATGAAGTAGGGACTTTTGTTGGCTTTAAAGGCTTAAGTCGTGTATGATTTTATTGGCATGAAAACATTAAGGAAACATTTAGGGTCAAAAGCTATTTTTGGAAACTATGCTATTTTTGGAAAGTTGAAAATTCAATAAGAAAGAAAAAAAAAAAAACAAGGACCATGTGGCCAGCCACATGGATGGCTAATATTTGCAAATAAAAGATGACTTAAGGGGATCATTTTCATCATCTTCATCACTTGGAATTTTCAAGAAACTTGGAGAGAAACCACCAAGCCCCATTCGGCCATAGGAGCAAAATTTGAGGTCCAAGAAATTGCTATCAAAAAAATAATTTCTCCTAGCAATTCCAACCATTGAAGGGTCCTCTTTAACGTGGAACAATTGTTGGAGCAAGTAAATCCCTCATTCTTGAAAGAACAAGCCATAGCCAAGTGAAGGAGAGAGTGAAGAAGGTGAGGTTTAATCTTCTCTTTTATATGTTATGCATTGTTTATATGTGTTGTTGTATGCTAAAATGAATGAAAATCATGAAAAAAATGGATGTGGAAGTGTAGCCGTGTGTGTGTGGGTTGGGCCGTGTGGTGTGTGTGTGTTATGTAGGGGTGGAGAACTAATTGTATTTAGCATGCTTGGGTGTTGTTGTAGTGTATGGAAATAGATGAAAAATCATGGAAGTTGTATGTTGAAGTGGTGGCCGAAAATGGGTGGTTTTGTATACTAAGGAATGAATAAATTCTATGTGGTATTTTAGTGTTGTCGTGTGGATTCTATGTTGATAATGAAAGTTTAATGAATCGATTTGAAGTTGTGATGGTTGTGGGTTGATTTGGAAGTCAATGTAACTCTTAGGTAGATTTTATGTTTAGGATAATGACATTGTTAAAATGAAGATTGTTGGTGTAATTCATGAGTCTTGGAAGAAAGAAAGGCGTTAGTGTCGTTTATGTTGAGTTGGGGGGATTTCGGGAAAGGTGGTAGTGTGGTTGGATTGGTTAAAATCTTGGGTGAATTGTTTATAATGTGCTTGAATATTATTTAAATGGTTTTGAATTAGTAATCGTATGTGTGAGAGTTGATATTAGTTTGATTATATGCGATTGAATTGAATATAAGTGAATGTCGTCGCATTATGTGAAAGAAGGTTATTGATGTTAAAATGCATTTTGAATTGATTATTGATGTTGTAGTTTGGATGTTGGTATGGTTGTTGATGAATTTGGCCGAGTTGAAATCTCGGGGTTGGTGTATTTACGAGGAAAATCTTACCCAAATTTCTGTAGAATTTGGTGTTTGTTTGGAATCAGGTTCCTAAATGCCTTTAGCTAACGTTGATATTTAATGACGTATTGTAGATAGTGAGAAATCCGCGACGTAAATTTTGATTAGCTTTGAGGACACACGAGGTTTGTAAAGCTCACCCCTTCTTCCTTTGGCATGTCTTAGTGTAATTAGGCTATGACACGAGATTCGAGGTAATTCCACTCTTAGATTCCGAGTACGTTATGATTCATATTCGCTTATTGATGTTAGCAATCTTAATATGGTCATGCTATGGTCTTTATGTTTTTTTCATGAATGGATTTCCAAAGTTGCCTAAAAGTTTTGACCTTAAAAAGAATTTTGTTCCTAAACGATTCCGAAACTACGAACATCCGTAACTTTTGTATATGAAACCGGATTGCTTTGAAACGTCCGTAGGAAGTTTTGCAACGCATAACGATGTTAACTTTCATGGGCGGGCCCGGATTGGTTGATGCACGTCTGGAGTCCCCGAGGTTTACTTTTGTATAGTCATAAGATTTGTCTTTGAAAGAAGTTAACACGATTTTCCGTTTGGACTTTCGAGCGTCGGCTACTTACTATTTCATTGAGTCTATGATGATGATTTATATGCATGTGGTTTCTCACTACTCTTGCTCGTGCGAGCTGTTGCTATTTCCTTCCCTTTGCGTCCGGGCCGGGCATGTATTCGTGCACTTCCACTGCATTATTCACCGCGTCCCTCACTAGAGGGCCGGGGCATGTTATATATATATATATGTGTGTGTGTGTGTGTGTGTGTGTGTGTGTGATGATGATGTGATGACGGGGAGATGGCCAGGATGGCATATGATGATTCTATTCACCGCATCCCTCACTAGAGGGCCGGGGCACGTTACATGTACATATGTATGATGATTTTACTTACCGCGTCCCTCACTAGAGGGCCGGGGCATGTTAGGTGTGCATATGTTCAAGATGATTTTCTGTTTATGTCACTCAGACCATTATGATTCTAAAATGCATGATTTACGTTTCAAGGTAAGCTTTATGAGATTCTAGTTACTGTACTACTTTTCTGTCTTCTTTATTTTCGTACGATTCAGTTTATTGTATTTCATGCTTTACATGCTCAGTACATATTCTGTACTGACCCCCTTTCTTCGGGGGCTGCGTTTCATGCCGCGCAGGTACAGATACTCGTTTGGGTGAGCCGCCAGCTTAGGGTCCCTACTCAGCTATTTTGGAGAGCTCCCTTGTCCGGAGCCCAGATTTTTGGTACAGACTCTTTTGTTATATGTGTATATATTTATTCAGGGTACGGCGGGGCCCTGTCTCGTCATATGGTTCTGTTATTACTGTTAGAGGCACCGCGTAGACATAAACGTGGGTTGTGGGCAGCATTGTTCGGTTGCGTTTGTGTTCTGTATATCTTTAGGCTATATATATATGACATATGTATATATGTGTAAGCGGTGTCATGCCTTTTTGTACATATAAGTTCTTATTATGTCCTTATGATCCGAATATAATTGATAGGTGGGTACGAGTGCCCAGCTCGGGCACTAGTCACGGCCTACGGGACTGGGTCGTGACATTTTTGACCACCGAACTGTCACGCCCCAAAGCCCACCCTAGATCCGATGTCATGAACAACAACGGAAGAACCTTATAAATCAATAACGTCAAACCCTTTTTCGATAATCTTTCATTTATTTTAAATAAACAAGTGATAAACAACTAAATAAAATCTAAGATCACAATTATGAAACAAAATCAGCGGAAGTCAAATCAAATACTTAGTTAATAAACGTGGCACAAATGCCCCAACGAGTCGCACGAGACTCCAACACACTACCCACAATCTGACAACTATCTAAGGAGCTTCTAAGATAATGAGTTATGTCTAAATTATCGGGACACATCCCGAAACTAAAATACGAAAAGTAAAGAGAGAATGGTGCCCCACGAACAATCATGCGGGCACACTGAATAGTCTCGAAAGCAGCAAGTTCTCTTAAGTCGTAGGCATATCACAAACTTGCTCCTAAACGATACCTAACATACCATAAAAAACAACAATGGTATGCCTGAGTACTGGGTACTCAGTGAATGTCTAAGGGGCAATAGTTAATAAAACCAAAGTAAGGTAGTAAAGTCAATAAAACGATGTCAAAAGAAACAGTTCGAACACCAGAGAATAAGTAAGCCAGTAAACTAGGGAAATCACCAATAAGAGTCAACATACAAGAATATATCAAGTTCCACTTACGTTAACGTTCACATCATTCTGTGTTTCAGTTACGAACTCAAGGTTTCCACAAGCCACTCACAGGCAACAAAGATACAAAACAAGCCACTCACAGACAAATAAATCAGTCGATACTCCAAGCTAGGCAACCACAAAGGCTAATCGTCGACTAGCACAGCAATAGATACTCCGGTCTAGGAAGCAACAGAGGTCAATCATCCTCTAGATTGACACAGCAATAGATACTCGGGCTAGAAAGCAACGGAGGTCAATCATCCTCTAGACTGACACAACAATACTCGTATAGATACGTTAGGATCTACAACGCCTAATCATCCTTTGGACAAGCACAGCTTGCCCATACAGGCCCAAACACAAACAAAATACAAATCATGGCATATTACGGAATCGTCAATCATGGCTTGGAGCCGAATCTCACTTCTCAAGTCATCATCCCAAAATAGAGGCATTTCAAGTCATAACCGATTTAGAATCTGATTCAAATCTCTTATTCAATTTCAAGTTCAAGAAACCCATTCACCAACAAAACAAGTTTAAGGTCCTACCTGTAGAAAAATAAGTTCAATCATCCAATAATGGAACTAGCGAGTTTCACAAAGCAGTATAGTTCGTAGAAGGTACGATGCGGGATTCACCCTGCACACGCATGACCTTGTCTAAAAGAAATCATCTTTAATTCCAAAAGAACTTCCACCAAACAAGAGTTATGACTTGTACAAATATCCAAGGAAGGATTCTCAAATACAAA
The DNA here is from genome assembly GCF_029784015.1 of Lycium ferocissimum. Classification (NCBI taxonomy): domain Eukaryota; kingdom Viridiplantae; phylum Streptophyta; class Magnoliopsida; order Solanales; family Solanaceae; genus Lycium; species Lycium ferocissimum. Next base: position 30,782,227 of record NC_081342.1, on the reverse strand, counting down.
TCATGCTTTCACAATATAAACGTACTTCAAAATTAGACATACTTGAAAAGATGATTTTTGAAATATAGACATACATCAAAGAACGTTTACAAAAGAGACATACTTCAAGAAAGATTTTTGGAAATCCAGACATACCTCAAATCCCGCTCAAACACACTTTCCATGATTCAATAATCACATTACAATGGTTTTAGATGAGAAAAGATAAGAGCTTTAATCTAATTCTACCCATATACCCCCTTTATAGAAAAACTAGGGTTTTCATGTCTAGAACATGTTCTTGAACACTTCATGAATCAATCATGGATTCTAATCCCATAGGATAACCTACAATAGTATAAATCCATTCAATAACATCAAAAAATTCAAGGATCATACCTTATTGAAGGAATCTCAACAACCCCAAACGTCCCTTTCTTCTTATCTTTCTTGGGTTTCAAGAATCTAGGGTTTTTGGAACATGAACTAGTGTTAATTTCATGTTAGATTGATGAAGTAATGATGGGAATTAATCAAGAACTTACCTTATATGTTTTGGGGAAACCCTAGGGTTGTTTCCTCTAAAAAAAGTCAGCCAAAACGAAAAGGGAATGAATATAACGAAGTTAGGCTTTTATAAATTTCGGGAAAAATCGCTTCAGGCATAAAATGACCTGGTGCGTCTCGCAAGGTGGCGTACACCGTGCATCTATTTCAATGGAATCAAAATTTTGAATTTCCTAAAAATTTGGCCTGGGGCACCGCGCACGCCTAATTTTTACACTACGAATCTTTGTTGTTCGGTAAAATGGGCGAACTCATATACGAGCTCGTTGGGCAGGCAGACGACTGTCGTTGGATAGGTATTTCTATGACCTACAACTTTAATTCAGGAAGTTTTCCCAAATTCCCAATCTATTTTCACAAAACTGGCTTAGAAGTCAGACCTATTAAAATTTAGATGAGTTTGAGAACTCTTACGAACTTCACTATTTGGGTTGACTTCAAAATGATTGCTTATCACCCAAATTCATGCTGAATGGATTAATATAGCCAAAATATCATCTTATTACTAGTTTTACACTTTCACACCAAACCCAAATTTACGGGGAGTTACATTATCCCCCCTTTAGGATCATTTGTCCTCGAATGAAAGTCATGGCTTAAGATTTTTCAGTAAACCTCAAATTTCAAAATTTCTACAGTTGTTTTGTAAAGAGGATCATTCTCAAAGCTAACATACGACTAGGCACATAATGAATACATCATTCAAACCTAAACACATTGGACGAGGGATTCATACCTCCAATCCAAACTTTCACAGGGAATACACAATCTAAAGGTTCAATATATACCTGCAGTAGGGAATAAATGAAGGTAACACGGCTTGTGTGACACTACAACAACTAAATAGAACTACGCCCCTTCGAGTTCATCCCGCAAGTCTTAAGATACAACATATGTCTACCACGAGGTTTTAGCATATCATTCTTCCACTATATAACGGGTTCATTAGGAAATTCAAGCCTAATTATTTTGATTGCCAATCCAGAGTTTCATGACACTCGGAAAACTAGCCTATCCCCAAAAATCACATCAAAGTCCACCATTTCTAATTCAAACACATCAAAAGTAATCTCATGGCCCATAACTACAACGACGCAGTCTCTTTATATTCTAGAGGTGATAACAAGGACACTAGCAGTGGTAATCATAGAAAAAGAGTTCCAACAATTGTTCAGGTTCCCTACCAAAACCAAAGGTAAAGTACGAAGTCACATAAGAAAGATTTCGAACCTGGATCGGTCAATGAATACGCATCAAGAGAACAAATAGTGACAATACCTGTGACCACAACATCTGAGACTTCAGCCACCTCCCTACGAGCCAATTCATGAAGTCGAGCTCCCATTGTATAAATGACCCCGGAAAGACTAAAATACAACAAACACCCAAATAAGAACAACGTAGTTCTCACGGGGATTCTAACAACTAAAACACTCAAGTTTCAACACAAAGTACAGGGGTTTCTACCTTCATCTCACTTTCCCAAGAGTTAGATACCCAAAAGGTTCAACACGTATATGCTTTTCCTAGGAAGCGCACAATATGTCAATCTAGACAATATACTCCGACAAGGAGGCTAATTCAACAACACATTATTCAAGCCTAACTTACCTTATGCCAAAACTGAGAATAACAATTTAAAACCTAAATCAACTCCATCATCTTCTTAAATCATTATTCCACAAGCGGTTGTTTTCAAGTTTCAAGCCTAGAATATAGTTCTTCCACTAAACATCAAAATGGCACAGATCTTTTAACCCAATAAGAATATAACCTCAATGTATGATAATTCTTAATTCACCAAATGAGACTCTATATTGTTCCCTTCATCCTAACCTCCAGCACTTGAAACACATCACATCTTAATTATTCCTTTCAGGGTAACAAGATTTCGGCAGAGTTTTCCCTATAACTAGGACTACTTTTTTTTCTATACCTGTCTCAATTTATGAAGAACCAAACCCTACAATGACCATATAAACAGAACTCCTACAATACAATTTTAGCGACTCGGTACCATCCATCAAATTACACATCACAATAATGTGCACTCGATAATTGTTCACTTGGTTAGCATCTGCAACACGAGTTAAAATCATCTCCATAAAGCACGAGTAACGAACACGCCAGAATGATCCTAAAAGAAGTCCAAGATCTATAGCACAATCTAGAATCAAGAAGAATGAGAAACGCCTATAATGTCCTAGTAGTCGTCATACATCCATACAGGTAGCTAGTCTGCATGAAGAAGACTCCACTAGACACAGCTCCGCAACAATCTTGGACACTTCTAATCCTAGGCTCGATACCAAGCTTGTCACACCCCAAAACCCGCCTAGACGTGGCCGATCCGATGTCATGAACAACGTCAGAACCATAAATCAATAACGTCAAACCCTTTTTTGATAATATTTCATTTATTTTAATTAAACAAGTGATAAACAACTAAATAAAATCTAAGATCACAATTATGAAACAAAATTAGCGGAAGTCAAATCAAATACTTAGCTAATAAATGTGGCACAAATGCCACAACGAGTCATACGAGACTCCAACACACTATCCACAATCTAACAACTATCTAAGGAGCTTCTAAGATAATGAGTAATGTCTAAATTATCGGGACACAACCCGAAACTAAAATACGAAAAGTAAAGATAGAATGGTGCCCCACAAACAATCATGCGGGCTCACCGAATAGTCTCGAAAGCAGCAAGTTCTCTTAAGTCGTAGGCATATCACATACTTGCTCCTAAATGATACCTAACATAAAATAAAAAACAACAACGGTATGCCTGAGTACTAGGTACTCAGTGAGTGTCTAAGGGGCAATAGTTAATAAAACCAAAGTAAGATAGTAAAATCAATAAAACAATATCAAAAGAAATAGTTCGAACTCCAGAGAATAAGTAAGCCAGTAAACTAGGGAAATCACTAATAATAGTCAACATACAAGAATATATCAAGTTCCACTTATGTTAATGTTCACATCATTACGTAGCCGATGAACTCAAGGTTTCCATAAACCCTCCACGGAATACAAAGATACAAAACAAGCCACTCATAGGCAAATCAATCAGTCGATACTCTAGGCTAGGAAACCATAGAGGCTAATAGTCCTCTGGACTAGCACAGCAATAGATACTCTGGGCTAGGAAGCAACAGAGGTCAATCATCCTCTGGACTGACACAACAATAGATACTCCGGGCTAGAAAGCAACAGAGGTCAATCATCCTCTGGACTGACACAACAATACTCGTATTGATACATTAGGATCCATGACAGCTAATCATCCTCTGGACAAGCACAGCTTTCCCATACAGGCCCAAACACAAACAAAATACAAATCATGGCATATTACCGAATCATCAATCATGGCTTGGAGCCGAATCTCACTTCTCAAGTCATCATCTCAAAATATAGTCATTTCAAGTCATAACCGATTTAGAATCTTATTCAATTTCAAGTTCAAGAAACCTATTCAACAATAAAACAAGTTTAAGGTCCTACCTTTAGAAAAATAAGTTCAATCATCCAATAATGCGAATTGCGAGTTTCACAAAGTAGTCTAGTTCATATATGGTTCGATGCGGGTTAGACTCTACACACGCATGACCTTGTCTAGAAGAAATCATCTTTAATTCCAAAAGAACTTCCACCAAACAAAAGTTATGACTTATACAAACAATCAAGGAAGGATTCTCAAATATAAATCATGCTTTCACAATATAAACATACTTCAAAAATAGACATACTTGAAAAGACGATTTTTGAAATATAGACATACATCAAACAAGGTTTACAAAAGAGATATACTTCAAGAAAGATTTTTGGAAAGCTAGACATACCTCAAATCCCGCTCAAACGCACTTTCCAAGACTTAATAATCTCACTACAGTGGTTTTAGATGAGAAAAGATTAGAGTTTTAATCTAATTCTACCCATATACCCCCTTTAAAGAAAAACTAGGGTTTTCATGTCTAAAGCGTGTTCTTGATCACTTCATGAATCAATCATGGATTCTAATCCCATAGGATAACATACACTAGCCCAAACCCCTTCAATAACATCAGAAAATTAAAGGATCATACCTTATTGAAGGAATCTCAACGACCCCAAACATCCCTTTCTTCTTCTCTTTCTTGGGTTTCAAGAATCTAGGGTTTTTGGAAGATGAACTAGCGTTAATTTCATGTTAGATTGATGAAGTAATGATGGGAATTAATCAAGAACTTACCTTATATGGTTTGGGTAAACCCTAGGGTTGTTTCCTCTTAAAAAGTCAGCCAAAACGAAGCGGGAATGAATATAACGAAGTTAGGCTTTTATAAATTTCAGGAAAAATCGCTTCAACCATAAAATGGCCTGGTGCGTCGCCTGGGGCGGCACACACAGTGCATCTATTTCAACGGCATCAAAATTTTGAATTTCCTGAAAATTTGTCCTGGGGTGCCACTGGGGGTGCCGCCTAGGGCGCCGCGCACGCCTAATTTTTACACTTTACAGATGATGTTCAGTAAAATGGGCAGAATTCCTAGCACAGAGCTTCGTTGGAGCTGGGTGACCTACCGTTGGAAAAGTATTTCGATGACCTACAACATTCATTGAGGATGTTTTCCCAAATCTTCAACGTATTTTCAAGAAACTGGCTTAGAATTCAGACCTATTGAAATTTAGATGAGTTTGAGAACTCTTACGAACTTCACTATTTGGGTTGACTTCAAACCGACTGCTTATCACCCAAATTCATCCCAAATGGATTAATATAGCAAAAATATCATCTTATTACTAGTTTTACACTTTCACACCTAACCTAAATTTACGGGGTGTTACACGAACCCTTTCCCTTTACCCTCAACGGGTTGAAATCGATGTCCAAATTAACCTAACTATCCTCGTCCTTCTTCGAAACATTGTCTCTCTCACATAAGAAAGTAATAAGAGAGGGAAGTATCAAGCTTGGCCCTGCCTTCCTCAGAAAATCCCTCCATTCAATAATCACCTGCCGAACCACGTTCACCGGAACTTCATCGAGTATGCAAGCAATTATGAGGGCCGGGGGTAAGTAACATCGGTAGTGTTGCCCAAAGCGCGAACCCGTCGAGAAATTAGGTTTAACCACCTCCTTTCCACGGTGGTGAAGTGAGTGCTCTTAATTCCAATCATATTGTCGACCCAATCAATTCCTTCCCTATTTTTCTCCGCCACTAACTAGGACACCAACCAAGCCCCGTTACCTTCGTAATCCTTTTCGGCCATTTCATCATCCGGGTGGTTGTCCAACCTATATATGTCATTGATCACATCGGCCCCTATTTTCACCATCATCCCTCGAATTAGGATATTCGGGTCTGAAGAAGACGAATCCACGGTGTTGAGCAAGGCATAAGATTCCCTAACGCAGTCTCATTACATATCCTGGGGTCCTCAATGAGATGATTCCACTTGATGGCTTGCAAGCGGTTGTAGAACTTCGGAGCGGGTCTCTCTACCTTATCCATATGGAAGCCTCGTTCCAATAGTAGCAACAAGCTCATTTGTTCTAAATAGCATCGATGACTAAGTCGAGTTGGAAACCGAGTTTAGGTTTGAGCTCCTTCGTCGTGGTTAGGGGATTCGTTACCTCCTTCATATTCGGCCATGATGTCAAAAGCTTCATACCTACGATAAGAGATGATGTTAGTTTTCATATTTCACAAAGTCCAGCCGATAATCAGATGTTTTACAGACCAAAGAAACCAGCAAAAATAAAATAACTTTTGTGCGACGTTATAAGCTTACAATTTTTAGCCAATTTGTACAGTCTCCGCGCCACCACCGTAGCGAGACTGCGGTAGTGGTAACGTGCATGCCAAGGCAACAGGCGGCTATAGGGAAGCCGAACCGCCGAAAGTGCACTTGCTATGGCGAGCTAACCTTTGCGCCCGCGAGACATTCCTTTTCCCTCGTGTCCTCTCTAGCAGAAGCGATTCCGAGGCAGCGGACCCGTCGTCCCTGGCAAAAAACCTTAAGATTTTTTCAAAAAAATTTCTCAAAGTTCTAGGTCAATTTCATCATTCTATGTGAGGGGCAATTAATATCTTAGCATGTATGACGTTTGCAGCATTTGGGAGACCATTTCAAACATCTAACAACTCCCAATTTCTGATAAAGATTCAAACCCACTATCAAGAACAACCCACCGCCTCAACAAGGCCTTTTACCCTCAAATTCGAACTAATCTAAAGGCATTTCGCAGTGTTAACACTTTTTAGACATTAAAAAACTCAAGGAATTTCAGATTTCTCCCTCCCCAACAAATCGAAACCCTTGTTCAAAGAGTTCTAAATTTTCTTGCAATATTTTGATATTTGAACATGGAAAGTTCCAATTAAAGGTTCGTAATAGCATTCCAGAGTTGTAGGATGCGATATATATCTTGACTAAATGGATTTGATGAAGATTACTCCAAGAATTCTTACTCCTTGCTAAGTTAAAAATTTTGCTTCTTCCCTTTGAGTATAAGGTTGTCAAGAGAGATTTTGGGTGAGAGTTGAAGTGAGGGGGGGGGGGGGGGGGGATTTTGTGCTAAAGAGAAAGTTGGAAGATTGCATTTTGGGGGGAATAGAAAAAGTTTTTGGGTAGTGGGGGGGGGGGGAGAACGTAGCTGGGAAGTCGAAAAATCATCCTCCCCTATTTATTCTTTAAGGTTGGTCTCCGACACGGCGGAAGAAAATCGCTGCAGTGGCACCGCTATAGCGGTTGAGCCAGCTGATATAGAGGCTCGTTCAATTCTTTTAGATACTGCTATAGCACTCTTTTTTTCACGCCGACGAAATCGCGCCTCGTGTATTGCGAACCACGGCGGTCCCGGCATCATATTTCCGTCCGTAATTATCATATCCATGTGACACTATTCAAGTCTATTTCCTGGGCGGGTATGTGACCTTAATGAACTTAATAGGTTATTAAAATTCGGTATCTCGTCATTCATCCCTCGTGTAATGTAATGTAAAATTGATTTCCCCTAGCGGATGGTCCCAGGTCTAATGCAACTAAGATTCAGTTCGTGAGTGAAGACCTTGATCGATAATTTCTGGTATGAGATTTGGGTGTGGACTCTAATTATCTTTTATAATGCAATGCGACACCTCAATTTGTTCCTTTACCGCCTCATACCATTAGAGGACGAACGGTTATTTAATTGGCGTCTAATGTAACGACCCGTTTGTTCGCTACCAAACCTTCCACATTATATGACATAAAGCCAAACCGATCCGTTGTACGGTTAGTCGTGCAGAGAATTCTTCTATTCGGATTGTACCGTAGCTGTGTTGGAAAGAGTTTAAATTGAGTGGGGTCACTGGTATCATAGTATCACTAAAGTAGGCTGGAGGACCACTGCATCGGGTACACCCCTGCGAGCTAGTCGGGCCCTTGAGGTTCCGCCCCAGCGGACATCCTTTCTGCTAGAGCAGACGGGCCTATTCCCTCGATGTCTTCAATCACGGCACATTTACCACCGCAGCAATATCTCTACCATAGACCAGTAGCCCGTTACTGTGGCCAACGCTGGCTAGACCTAGTATTTAAAACTCGTTTCGGGATTGGACCTTATTTTTCCACCAACCCTTCATCTAGGCTGCCATTTGGGGCATTTTCAAAGGAAAACACTTGGAGGCTTGGGAAAGGTAACCCTTAAACCCCTCTTTATTCCATTTCCCTTTAATTTATTACTTCATTTGCTAAGCTTTGCCTACAAGGATTAATAAAAATGGAGTCCTTCTACTAATTCACACCCTACGAAGGTGAAATGGGTTTTCTTGACAAGGAATCATGGCATTTCCAAAAGAATCACTTAGATTCTTACTCTACATGAATTAACTAACCCCAATTGTTGATTCTTTCTCTATTTTTAAAGTGGGTTCGGACTTGATTTCTTGAAATAGGGGATTTTAAGGGAAGGGATGTTTTATATGACTTGTGTGGGTTAGTTAACAATGGAATCTAGACTATTAGTACCTGGAAACCTAGAGAACCTAGTTTAGGGAAGGGTTCTAATTTTACTCTTGTGGACCCGAAATTGGTGTGTAGATTTTCATTGATCTTAGCTTCTATTAACACCTTATCCTTGACTCTTGCTTACTCGGGTTCGTTGATATTCTTAGGGCCTTCTGTCACGGTTCCCGGTTCGCAAACGGGAAGATGAAAACCATATGGATATTCATGGTACCTGCTTAGCCTTGAGTTAGGTTACGGTTTACTTGAGTTAGACTTTGATTAGTAAATTGTATATATTGTAGAATCGACGGGAGAAGGCATGATTAGGTCTTCGGACACGGAGTATAGCTAGAAATTACTTAGATTGGTATGTTTTCGATTTTGTGGGCTCATCGCATTTACATTATGTATGAAACCACGAGGTGTAATTGTTGTGATTTTGGGAGGAAGGGGTGATATATATACTCTACGTGTTTATTGAGATTGCTCGTATGATTTATGCTACTGTTGAGTTGATTTATCGGAGTCTTGCTATGACTATGTGATTGTGACTTGTACTTGTATTGGCATTGATATTACCGATTTATCATGCTTACATTGGAGTGGTGCTTCATTTCGGATTCTGGCTTGAAACACAACTTGAGATTCATTGTGGTATACAATTGTATATATAAGGCACGTTTGACAGGCGGTGAGGATGTGGCCTAGTTGTGGCTCATGATCCAAGGTCAGTTTCTAGAGCAAGTGCTACATAGACGCCATGGGTCCCCCGCGGATCATGACTATTGTGCGAACAATGCCCTTAGCATGTGTTTACGGTGAAGTCACTTATCATTGGTTGCATTGCATTGGATATCATCTTCTTTTAAAGCGTGATTCGTTGTTGATTGGCTGTTTTTGTTGTGTCTACTTGATTTTTTTTATAAATCTGTTTCAAAACGTTCCTACGGGATTATGGGTTAGTGGTCCCACTTAGGTTCGGCCTTGGAGTGGGATTACCTGATTGTCATTCTTTGAGACTTTGGAAACCGCTGTCTAGGTATTTCATCTTAATTATGATAGGTTATTGTACGACTAAATGCTTCGTTATTATGCCTGGGAGGCAGTAATCAAGAGGGAAAGTGTAATGGTTAATATGAGTATGAATTTTTGCATTGTGGTAGATTAAATTCTCGTTTGTGGTAGATTAAATTCTCGTTTCATTCCCTAGTAAGAGGAATGCTTGTGTTGTGTATGTAGAGGCGTCGCTATTGGTTAGTAATTATGAATTTTTAAATGATTGTACTAGCCTGTTTATCTTGATTGATTCTATGAGTGTATACGTGAACTGATGTTAGTTGGCCTATGATACTTACCAGTACGAGTGTTGTACTGATCTACTCTTGCTACACCCTTTTCGGTGTGTAGATTTATTGCATGATGAGTTTGCGGTTTAGTAGCATCCGAGGATTCGCCGGTGTCTATCTTGAAGACTCTTTTTATTATATTCCAAACAGGGAATGTACTTTTTTTTATTTTTCTCATTCTAGTCTTATCTTGGAAGCTCTTGTACTAGTCAAGAGCCAATTTTGAGAAATCGTTGTATAAATATTCTTATTACGCAATTATGTTCTTTTAATGGAAAATGATTTACTGCTTAGTCTTTTAAAATGGTGTACATTGTGGGTAAAGGGTTCGCCTACTAGGTGACATTACGTAGGTGCCCACGCATGCCCGATTTTTGTGCGTGACAAGTTGGTATCAAAGCCCTAGGTTACCGATCTCATAAGTACAAGAGCAATGTCTAGTAGAGTTTCGTGGAATTGTACGTGGATGTCCGTACCCATCCACGAGAGGCTATAGGGAATTTAGGAAACTTCCCTTCTCTTTTTCCTATCGTGTCATGGGGGAATTTGACCTCCAAATTCTCAATTGGTATCTAGGTG
>NC_081342.1:30756754-30771675 GCF_029784015.1 Lycium ferocissimum | reverse complement strand
TGGCTTTTCCAAAAAGAATCCCTAGATTTTACTCGGTTATTAATAAATTTGATTCTTTCTCTATTTTTCAAGTGGGTTAAGACTTGATTTCTTGAAATGGGGCATTTTACGGGAAGGGCTATTTTATATGACTTGTGTGGGTTAGTTAACAATGGAATCTAGACTATTAGTCCCTGGAAACCTAGTTTAGGGAAGGGTTCTAATTTTACCCTTGTGGACCCAAAATTGGTGTGTAGATTTTCTTTAATCTTAGCTATTCCGAATACCTTAGCCTTGACTCTTGCTTACTCGGGTTCGTTGATATTCTTAGACCCTTTCATCATGATTTTTGGTTCGAAAACAGGAAGAAGAAAGCCATATGGATGTTCGTGGCACCTGCTCAGCCTTGAGGTAGGTTACAGTTTACTTGAGTTGGACCGTCGAGGCAACGAGATATTCTGCCCGAAGTGTGTGTATCATTGCATAAGCATTGCATTCATCTCATATTTATTGTTGTCATTGTTTGGGACTTATTCATTGATTCTTTGTGATACGAGTACTTGATAGTAGTTCTTGACATGTGGATAGGAATTATAGCAGACTTGAGGGGATTGACTAAGACTTGGTGGTTTGGTACTGGTTTTGGTAATTGGATTGTGATGTGTTTATTCCGATTGTGAGCATGCCTACTTTTTCGATCTTTTTTATACGCATATGATTTTCTAACAGTTGTCGGCCTATGATGCCAACTCAGTACGTGTTGTGTACTGATTCTATCTTGCTGTATTCTTTCTGAGTGCAGAGTTTGTGACCGGATTGACTTTTGTGCCCGTGACTGAGTCCCTAGGCCTTCTAACGAGTATTCTATGGTGAGCATTGGATTGATTCGCTGCCCGAATGCCTCTTCTGAGTTACTTGTCTTATTTGATATTCAGAGACAGTATTCCATTATCAAACATGTATCCATATTCAGACTTATAGTATTTGTAGTAGTGGCTCTTGTACGGCCTTAGACTGGTTCCTTAGGATTGATGTTTTATTTCCTCACTTATTCACTATCGTTATTATTATCTATTTTTGAGACTTATATTCCATTGCCTTAATTAATTTATTGTGGTTGAATGAATGACTTGGGAAAGGGCTTGCTTACCGAGGTGGGAAATAGTAGGTTCCTGCACCATGCCCTAAGCTGGGGCATGACAAGTTGGTATCAGATCCCTAGATTACGCGGTCTATGTGTACAAGACCTTGTCTAGCAGAGTCTTGCGGATTGGTACGATAAGCTCCGTTCTTATCAGCGAGAGGCTATGGGACATTTAGGAAATTTCACGTTCTTTCATTCCTTCGTGCTACTTTATTCATATTGGTATTTGTCTTTGTCTAATTTGTATCTAATCCTTACATTCTCGACGGATGGTGAGGACACGAGCTACCATAGCTAGGGACGAGGTGCCGGGCCCTGGCTGGGGGCGGGGTACCGGAGGACGAGTGCGGGCGAGTGGGGCCACAGTGGCTGGACGGAGCGAGCACGTTCGAAAGGCATCTCCATAGTGTCGGCGGGAGCCCTTAGGCGGCTCGGGGGGGTGAGGGCCGGACACTCGCCCCGATGTTGTGTCTGATCAGACATTCCAGGATATCATAGCCCATGGGCTTCTTCATCTTGACGGCCAGCATGCCGTAGGGGGTGCCACTACTCCAGGTGGTTCCCACACTAAAGTAGGGGTATGAACTCCCGAGCAGGGCCAGACTATGGGGATACATCCTGCTGCTGTTATGGCCTAGCATTTAGGTGGTTTTCCAATTCCGAAAGGAGCTCCCAGACTGGTGACAATTCAACCTTTGACTGTTGAGAATCAGGAGCTTGTGGGAGATTCCTGAATATGGAGCCGCCCAAGTTCTTTGGCTTGCATAGTGAGGATGCTTATGAGTTCATTATGGAGATGCATGAGAGGCTCTATAAGATGCACATTATGGATTCTCATGGGGTTGACTACATATAATTTCAGTTTCGCAGTGACGCGAAGACTTGTTAGAGGACTTTTATTTAGAGCAGACCCATGTGTGCACCTCCACTTCCTTGGACCTAGTTCCACTAGGCTTTGTTGGAGAAGTACGTCTTTGCGTACTTTGAGGGATGAGCGTAGAGATGTGTTCTTTCATTTGAGACAGCGAGGTATGACCGTGTCAGAGTATGAACCTAGATTTCTATTTTTTGCTAGGTATGCTGCTCAGTTGATTCCCACGGAGGAGGAGAGGATTCGTAGATTTGTGGGTAGACTTTTGTATTCACTCCATGTTGTTTGTCTCCAGCTAGTGGCCTCGGGATCTTCATTCCAGGTGGTTGTTGATCATCATTTGTGAGTGTCGAGTATGCTAAGACTCGATCTTTGTGAAGAGGCCACATCATCGTGGTGGTTATAGTGGTTCTAACTACAGAGACGAGGGACAGTCATCCAGGTCTTACCACTCACCCCCCAGCCACCCTGTTCAGTTAGCATTGCAGGCTTCGTCAGGTGGTCCTTTTAGAACCAGTGGTTATGGAGCTGGACAGTCCCATTATGGTTCTTACTCTTGTCCAGCTGACCGTGGTTGTCCTTCTAGTTCATCGGCCTCCAGGCCCAGAGCTTGCTATGTTTGTGGTGATTCTGGTCACTTTATGAGAGATTATGCCAGAGCTGAACAAAGTGGATTCCAGCAAGGTTCCCGATTCCAAACTCAGAAGGCTCTGGCACCAGCTAGTGGCCGGGGTGGCTCATCAGCCAGAAGCGGTGCTTAGTCAGGCCACGGTGGATCTTATCAGTCCCAGGGTAGATACCAGGCAGGTAGAGGTGATTCTCAGATAACCAGAAGAGGGGCACGGTGCGGGCCAGTGGCACAGGTGGTAGGCTTGCTATTCTTTTTGGGTAGACCACTGGCGAGAGGTCTCCCGTCTGTGAACTCGAATCTTGTTTACGTGCGTCATCGACACCTTCGGTCTTGATTGATCTGGGGTCTACTTTTTTGTATGTATCTGCCTATCATTCTATTGGTTGGGATTTGTCTAGTGACCATCTTGATGTGCCTATTTATGTATCTACTCAGGTTGGAGACTTAGTTGTTGTTGATTGAGTCTTTCGGTCTTGCTAGTTTACTGTTATAGGGTATAATACTTGGGTAGATTTAATGATATTGGATATGGTAAACTTTGATATTATCTTGGGTAAGACTTGGTTGTCACCGTACCATGTTATCTTGGACTGCCACGCCAAGACAGTCATATTTACCATGCATGAGATTCCTAGATTAGAGTGGAGGGGGTACTATGAGCCCCGCTCCTAAGAAGATCATTTCCTATCTTCGTGTGAAGACGTTAGTTAGCAAGAGGTCTGTGGCTTATTTAGCCCATGTTTGTGATACTAACATTGACTCTCCGCCCTTTGAGTCCGTGCCCATTGTATGTGAGTTCGCGGAGGTCTTCCCTTCTGATTTGCCTGGTATGCCACCCGATCGCATCATTCATTTGTGAATTGATTTGGACCTGGGCACGCGCCGCATTTCTATTCCTCACTACAGGATGGCACCCACTGGGTTAAGGATGCTTAAGGAGCAGTTACAGGATCTTTTGAGTAAGGGGTTTATTAGATCGAGTATCGCTCCTTGGGGTGCTCCTATTTTATTTGTGAAGAAAAATGAAGGTACGATGAGGATGTACATAGATTACTGTTATTTGAACAAGTTCACCATTCATATAAAGTATCCTATTCCTCACATTGATGACTTGTTCAATCTACTTCAAGGTGCTTTGATATTTTTGATGATTGATTTGAGCTCAGGCTGCCATCAGCTGAAGATTTGGGTCGAGGATGTTCCGAAGATGGCCTTTAGGACTCGTTATGGTTATTACGAGTTCGTTGTGATGTCATTTGGGCTTACGAATGCCCCAACTGCTTTTCTAACTTTGATGAATGGAACTTTCAATACATATCTTGATTCCTTCATTATTATGTTCATCGATGATATTGTGGTGCATTCGAAGAGTAGGGAGGAGCACGAGCATCATTTGAGGATTATTCTTTGGTTGTTGAGGAGAAGGAGCTTTACACCAAGTTTTTAAAGTGTGAGTTCTGGCTTAAGTCTATGGCATTCTTGGGCCACATTGTGCCTTAGGAGGGGATCATGGTCTATCCAAAGAATATTGAGGCTGTTAGAGATTGGGCGAGGCCTACTACTGTGACTTTGATTAGTAGTATCGTGGTGTTAGCCAGCTATTACCGTCAATTTTGAAGGGTTTCACTTCTATTGCTTCTTCGTTGACTAGATTGACTCAGAAGGGGCTTCCTTTTATGTGACCTGATGCTTGTGAAGAGAGCATTCAGCAGCTCAAGACTCTTCTGACTTCAGCCCCGATTCTGACATTACCCGTAGAGGGTAATGATTTCTCGATATATTGTGATGTATCCCATGTTGATTTGGGTGCCGTGTTGATGCATGAGGGTAGAGTCATTGCCTATGCTTCTCGTCAGTTTAAGATCCACGAGAAGAACTACCCTACCCATGATTTGAAATTATTAGCAGTAGCCTGCGCTTTGAAGATTTGGAGGCACTATCTGTGTGGGGTCCATTGTAAGGTTTTCACCGACCACTGTAGCCTTCAATACGTGTTTACCTAGAGAGATCTTATTTCCAGGAAGCGCCGATGGATGGAGCTCCTGAAGGACTGTGACATCTCTATTCTTTATCATCTAGGGAAATCTAATGTAATTGCTAATGCCTTGAGTCACAAGGCAGTGAGTATGGGTAGCTTAGCCCAATTGGTTGCTTCTGAGCGTCCGTTAGCCATGGAGGTTCAGACTCTGGCTAACAGTTTTTTGCGCTTTGACATCTCAGTTCCGGGCAGAGTCTCAGCTTGTGTTTTGGCGAGGTCGTCCCTCTTGGAGCAGATTAGGGCCCAGTAGTTTGAGGATGCCCAGTTGTGTAAGATTCGTGATAAGGTTCTGAGAGGTGAGGCCAAGGAGGCCATTCTTGATAGTGAGGGCATTCTGAGGTTCAAGGGACGCGTGTACGTTCCTCGTGTTGGTGACTTGATTCATTTGATTTTCACCGAGGCCCATAGTTTGAGGTACTCCATTTATCCAGGTGCCAAGAAGATGTATCGAGATTTGAGGCAGCACTACTGGTGGGGGAGGATAAAGAGAGGTATTACAGATGTTATGGCTAGGTGTGGGAATTGTCAGTAAGTCAAGTATGAGCACCAGAGACCTTGTGGGCTGCATCAGATGATGCCCATTCCCAAGTGAAAGTTGAAGAGGCTTGCCATTGATTTTATGGTGGGTCTTCCGAAGACTCTGGGAAACGTTGACTCAGTTTGGGTTATTGTTGAATGGCTGACTACCTTTGACCAGTACATAATGTTTGTACTGATACTACCTTGCTGTATTTTTTATAAGTGCAGAGTACGTGACAAAGTCTACTTCCTCTCCTTATGGCTGATTCCTGAGGCTTGCTGCCAAGCATCTAAGGTAAGCACATGGACGGACCAGCAGCTCGGACGCCTCTTCTTCTTTACTTGTCTTATTTGATGTTCTAAGACAGTGTTCCATTTTTTCTTACTACGTATTCATACTCAGACTTGTAGTTTTGTCGTAGTGGATCTCGTACGGCCCTAGACCAGATTCCTTTGGATCGTTTGCATGATTTCCGCAGTTATTTACTTATCCATTCTAGACTAATTTTATGTATTCGATTTTATTGTTTATTTGAATTGTGATTAAGGGATTTCCTACCAGTTGGAAAAAAGGTAGGTGCCCGGACGTTCCCCCATTTGGGACGTGACAAGTTAATATCAGAGCCCTAGGTTACCCAGTCTATAAGTAAAAGAGCATGTCTAGTAGAGTCTTGCGGATCGGTACGATGAGCTCTGTCCTTAGATACGAGAGGCTGCAGGACATTTAGGAAATATCAAATTCTTTCGTGCTACTTTATTCAAATTGGTATCTGGAACTTTTGAATTGTTATCTGATTCATTTCTATTCTCTCACAGATGGTGAAAACACGAGCTACTATAGCGAGGGACGAGGTGGGCGAGCCCTCTACTGGGGCCGACACGAGAGGAAGAGGACAGGACGAGAGGCCGCGGCTAGGCTAAAGGTCGTAGTACTGTACCGGCCAGGGGTATGGCCGCTATGGCTTGACAAAGGCGAGCACGATCAGCTTCTCCAAAGCATTTGCCAGAGCGACAGCCCAAGACAGCACAAGTAGCGACCAAGGTGTATGGCCAGCCCAGACTCACCCCGAGGTCATGTCCGACCCAGTATTATAGGACACCATGTCCCATATCCTTCTTCAACTCAATGCCCAGCATGCTGTGGGTGGTGCCACTACTCCAGGTGGTTCCCAGACAAGAGTAGGAGTACGGACTCCTGAATAGGGGCTGACATTGGGGATGCAGCCTGGTGTTGCCATGGCCTCGCGCATTGATGGTATACCTAACCCTGAAGGTGCTGCTAGGCCAGTAGCAGGCCAGGTCTTGACCATTGGGGACCATGAGCTCATTTGTCGGTTTTTTAATATGGAGCCACCTAGATTCTTCGGCACGCCTAGCGAGGATGCATATGAGTTCATTATGGATATGCATGAGAGGCCTTACGAAATGAACATTGTGGAGTCTCATGGTGTGGATTATATGCGCTTTCAGTTTTGCGGAGACTCAAAGACATAGTGGAGATATTTTATTGAGGGCACAACCATTGGTTCACCTCCACTATTCTGGCATAGTTCTACCAGGCCTTCTTGGAGAAGTACGTGCCACGTACTTTGAGGGATCAGCGTAGGGATGAGTTCACCCATTTGCAGTAGAGAGGTACGTCAGTGGCAGAGTATGAGGCCAGGTTCCTATTTTTGGCTTGATATGCGACATAATTGATTCCGACAGAGACAGACAAGGTTCGCAGATTTTTTGGTGGACTTGTGCTTTAACTTAATATTTCTTGTCTTCAGCTTGTGGCCATGGGGTCTTTCTTCCAGGCAGTTGTGGATCAAGCCGTGATTGTTGAGTCTGCCAAGGCTCGATTATTTAGAGGGTCTTGTGAGAAGAGACCTCGTCAACAGGGTGGGTATAGTGGTTTCAGTTATAGAGGCGGGGGTTAGTCATCCAGGACCTATCAGTTAGCCCCCAGCCGTCCCATTCAGTCTGCACTGCAGGCATTTTCTGTTGGCTCTTCTAGATAGAGTGATTATTAGGCCGGGCAGTCTCAGGGAGGTTTATTCCCTCGACCAACTAACCAAGGTGGTGCATCCTATTCTTCTACCTTTGTGTATCAGCCTCCAATCCCAGATCTTGCTATATTCATGATGATCCCGACCACATCATGAGAGATTGCATTCGATCTAGTCAGAATGGGACTCAGTAGGGTTCCTGATTCCAAACCCCGAGAACTCTGACATTTTGCGTTAGCCGTGGTGGTTCTTCAGTAAGAGGTTGTCCTCCATCCGGCCGTGGTGGTTCACATTCATCTAAGGGTGGACATCAGTCTGGTAGAGGTGTTTCCCGCTCGGGAGGGGGAGCACCGCCCGGCTAGCAGCCGTGGCGCGCGCATTGCTACGCTTTTCCGGTAGGCTTAGGCCGAGGCTTTCCGATGTCATGATCTCGTGTACAATTTTTGTTCGTCACCGAGCAACTTAAGTCTTATTTGATCCTGGTTCTAGTTTCTCATATCTGTCTACTTATCATTATGTTTGTTGGGATTTGACTTGTGACTGTCTTGGTGTACCTATTTATGTGTCAACTCCGGTCGGAGATTCTATTGTGGTCGATCGAGTCTATGAATTTTGCTTAGTTACTTTTATAGGATATGACACGTCAGTTGACTTGATGATCTTGGATATGGTATATTTTGATATTATATTGGGTATGAGTTGGTTGTCCCCGTACCATGGGATCTTGGACCACGCCAAGAGAGTCACTTTAACTATGCCTGGTATTTGTAGACTTGAGTGGAGGGGTACTCCGAGTCTCGCTCCGAAAAAGACCATTTCTAATCTCCACGCGAAGAAATTAGTCGACAAGGGGTGTTTGGCCTACTTGGCCCATGTTCGTGATACTAGTGTTGACTCTCCGCCCATTGAGTCTATTCCTATTGTGTGTGAGTTCACGGACGTATTCCCTTCTAATTTGCTGGGTATGCCACCCGATCATGACGTTGATTTATCCATCTATTTAGAGTCGAGCACTTACCTTATTTCCATTCTGCCATATAGGATGGCACTTTTCGAGTTAAGAAAGTGCAGTTGCAGGATCTTCTAAGTAAAGGATTCATTACATCGAGCGTATCCCCTTGGGGTGCTCTCGTATTATTTGTGAAGAAGAAATATAGGACGATGAGGATGTGCATAGATTACCGTCAGTTGAACAAGTTCACCATTCATAATGAGCATCCTATACCTAGAATTGATCATTTGTTTGACCATTTTCAGCCTGCTTCCATATTTTCAAAGATGGATTTGAGGTCAGGCTATCACCAGCCGAAGATTCGGTCTGAGGATGTCCCGAAGACAGCCTTTAGGACTCGTTAAGGTCATTACGAGTTCCTTGTTATGTCATTTGGGCTTACAGATGCCCCGACAGCGTTCATGGACTTGATGAATGGCATTTTTAAGCAATACTTAGATTCCTTCATCATAGTATTCATTGATGATATCTTGGGGTATTCGAACAGTAGGGAGGATCATGAGCGTCATTTGAGAATTGTCCTTGGGTTATTGAGAGAGAAAGAGTTTTATCCCATGTTTTCGAAATGTGAGTTCTGGCTTGATTCTATGGCATTCTTGGGGTACGTGGTGTCAAAGACCGAGATCATAGTTGATCCCAAGGCTATTGAGGCTGTTAGTGATTAGGCGAGGCCCACTACAGTGACTGAGATTCATAGCTTCATGGGTTTGGCTAGTTACTGCCATCGGTTAGTGAAAGAGTTTGCTTCTATTGCTTCACACATGACCAGATTGACTCAGAAAGAGGTTCCTTTCCTGTGGTCCGTTGCTTGTGAAGAGAGCTTTCAAAAGCTCAAGACTTTATTGACCAAAACCTCTATTTTTGCTTTACCCGTGGAGGGTAAGGAATTCTCAGTTTATTATGATACGTCCCGTGTTAGTTTTGGCATCGTTTTAGTACAAGAGGCCAAGGTCATTGCCTATGCTTCTAGGCAATTGAAGATCTATGAGAAGAACTACCCTACTCACGATTTGGAGTTTGCAGTGGTAGTCTTCGCTTGAAGGATTTTGAGGCATTATCTATATGGGGTCCATTTTAGGGTGCATAGCGATCACTGTAACCTTCAGCACGTGTTCAGTCAGAGAGATCTCAATTCTAGGCAGTGTAGGTGGATGGAGCTTCTGAAGGATTATGGTATCACTATACTTTACCCTTCGAGTAAAGCTAATGTGGTAGTTGATTCCTTGAGTCGCAAGGTAGTGAGTATGGGTAGTTTAGCTCGGTTGGTTGCTTCGGAGCATCCTTTATCCATGGAGGTTCCAACTCTAGTTAACAGTGTTGTGCGTCTTGATATTTTAGATCGTTAATTTTAGCGTATGTTGAGGCATGGTCATCTCTCTTGGAGCATATTAGGGCTCTGCAATTTCAGGATGCTAAGTTGTATAAGATTCGTGATAAGGTTCTAAGAGGTGAGGCCAAGGAGGTCGTGCCTGATGATGAGGGGATTCTGAGGATCAAGGGATGCGTGTGCGCTCCTCGTGTGGGTGGTCTGATTCGATTGATATTGGAGGAGGCTCATAGCTCCGAGTATTCTATTCATCCAGGGGCGACTAAGATGTTGTCACGACCCGAGCTACGGGCCATGACGGGTATTCGGGGCTAACTACCAAACACCGCTCATTCTGCTAATTATTTGCTCTCATTCATTATATATAGGCATAATCATGGAAAACTATCATCATTTGAAGCATAATTATTTTTATGAACATAAGCCCTTCGGCTACCAAAATAATAGTATGCATATGCATGCATATACATAAAGACTATGGGACCATACTACCCACACGTGCGTATCTACGCAGCCTCACTAGAATACTAGACATATGGACGGGACAGACCCCCCGTCGTGCCCAACCATGAATATATACATATATGTACCAAAAGAATAACCAATGGCACCTCCGGAAAATGGAGTGCTCTCAATCAGCTACTACCTCTTATGGATCTGCACCATCTCCCCGCTCACACAAGTACGAACACAAATGGCCCAACGAAATGGACGTCAGTACAAATATTATACTGAGTATGTAAGGCAGGAATGAAGTAAGCACAATAAGGAAATCATAAGCCAAGAGATGAGGATACAACCTGTGTACTCTTGTAAGTATAGATACATTTCATATACATTCATCATACATAAGCATATCACGTGCATCATCATAGTGTATGCCTTACCAGATCACATATATATCATCATACCAATCATATATCATCATGTCGTTAACCCGCGTCCGGGTAACCATCATGTCCGGCCTTGTAGGCGCGGTGGAATCATAGCAGCCCGCCGTAGCGGTGACATGTCCGGCCAATTAGGCGCGGTGGAATCATAGCAGCCCGCCGTAGCGGTGACATGTCCGGCCAATTAGGCGCGGTGGAATCGTATTATCGTACGCATTATGCATTCGTCATCATACATATCATAAACTCATTTTGTACCTCTTATCTCATATAGCTATTCATGAACGAGGACTCTTAACTTTCTTGAAGATAGGGAATTCGTAGGGAAGAGGGAATTCATACATAGGATTCATGCCTTAGGAAGAAAGGTTGAGCCTTACATACCTTTATCGTTTAACTATTCTATCGCTTGCTCGTTCTCCTTTAATGCACTTGTTTATACCTTCAAGGGAATTCGTGTCGTCATTAGCTAAACAATCATGAAACGTACCTACTAAAGCTAGAGAAATTTGTGAAGCATTTCCTTTGTTTATACTACGTTCTTCCATATTCTATATCAACTCCCAACGTTCATAACAACAATCACAATATCGTAAACAATAGGCATCATCTAATCACATTGCCCGCAATTAATAATTTTACTAGAATTCTCCATAACCATGACCCAAGTCCATTATCGCATTCTTTCACATATAATACTCATTCCATGTTTTAAATATCATTTATAACGCATTTATAACCTCAACATAACCATTTTCATGATTCATTCCAACTACTATTCCACAATGACATTTTTCATCCATTTAAGACCCATTTTCTACACTCTTCTACCATCCATGTATTTCAACTTACTAATACTTCAAATAACATAGAAAGGTCATGGAACTTACCTTAAATGATGAAGAAACAAGCCTTAGTTATTGTACACCTCTTTCCACCAAAACCCTATTTCCTCTTTCTTGAGATTTCTTGGTTTGAATGACTTTTAATGGGTTTCACACACTTGATTCTCTCCAATTCTTGTTGTTGATCTTTGATTTCTAATGTTTTCTTATGGTTGAAGTGTATGGAAAGGTTCTAGAGTTTTCTTAAAGTGTGGAGGTGAAAGATGAAATGAAATGAAATGAAGGAGAGGTCCTTATATTATTTCAAGTTCGTGCCCCACTGCATTATACGGACCAACATACGGTCCAGATGTTTTCTAAAGTCAGAGGTCTAGTCAGAGATCTGGTCCAAGAAGTATGCTCTACCGGGTTGAATCTACGGTTGGACATACGGTCCATACTTTTTATACGGCTGGCCGTAGGTTGTCCAGTTTTTTCGAGAATTGTTTCGTCGACTCGTTTGATCTCCGATCCTTATGGAACCTTCTTAACACTTGTTTATCACTTCAATACCAATCTAAGTGATGTTATAACTCTTCCTTAGGGCATCATTTATACAGCATTAACTCAATACTCAAAATTCTTACCCGATACACTCAACTTATGACTCGCTTCTCTTAACAACTTCCTTTCCTTAACTCGAATGTCTTTGGAAATCTTAATTAGAATCATCAAATACTACTTCTTACTTGTCCAAACCTCACATACATCATATCCCTCGCTCGTCTATTCACTGTACCCTAACGGGGAATTTTCCAAGGTGTAACATTCTTCCCCCCTTTTGGAACATTCGTCCTCGAATGTTAAGTCGTCGGGAATTCTAGAAAAAAATTTCGCCGCAGTCTCTATATATTATGGCGATACCATCCTGGCACAACAACCCATAATAACATTGCCTCACAGGGCCACAATACAACAGCAATATAAGTTGGCCACACACAACCCATATGCATAAGATAAAAGTATACATACCTTAAAATCCTGATGTCTCATCGTTGTTCTCTTCTGGGGACTAGAATAAATGTGGATATGTGGATTTCATCTTCTCTTCCGCTTCCCAAGTCATCTCTTCCCGATTGTTATTTCGCCATAAGACTTTGACTGAGGCTATTTCCTTATTAGAAGCCTTCGTACTTGCTCCGTCTAATATGGCAATAGGCGGCACTTCTTCATAGGCTAGCTTTTCTTCGTGATTTGAACATCATCTACTGGCAAAATCTTTGTGGGATCTCCAACACATTTGCGGAGCATTGAAACATGGAATATTGGATGAACTAATTCAAGCTCTGAAGGAAAAGCTAATTTACAAGCTACTTGACCCACTTTGCGAATGATCTTATAGGGTCCAATATATCGAGGACTTAACTTTCCTTTCTTACCAAATCTCATCACCCCTTTCATTAGTGACACTTTCAGGAACACCCAATCGTTGACTTGAAATTCTAAATCAAGCCGGCGGTTGTCCGCATAAGACTTTTGGCGACTTTGGGATGTCAATAATCGATCTCGAATCACCTTAACCTTTTCTACCGCTTGCTAAATCAGCTCGGGGCCTATTAATTGCACTTCTCCGACATCAAACCATCCAATTGGAGGTCTGCACTTTCTTCCATATAAAGCTTCATATAGAGCCATTTGGATACTGAAATGATAGCTATTGTTATAGGCAAATTCGATTAGGGGTAAGTGGTCATCCCAACTACCACCAAAATCTAGAACACGTACCTTAGCATATCTTCCAAGGTCCGAATGGTACGCTCATCCCGTCCACGTCGGTTTTTTGCGGATGAAATGCGGGTCTTAACTTGGGTACCTAGACCCCTCTTGAAAAGATTTCGAGAACTTAGCTGAAGCGTACTTTTATCTATGATAATGGATATTGGAATACCGTGAAGTCTCACAATCTCCTTGATATACAGCCTCGCATAATCTTCTTCTGAGTTTGTAGTTCTAACTGGAGGAAAATGAGTTGCTTTCGTCAATCTATCCACGATCACCCATATGGAATCATACTTGCCTCGGGAACGGGGAAATCCTACAATAAAATCCATGTCAATCACCTCCCATTTCCACGTAGGAATTTCTATTGCTTGCAATAATCACCCTGGCTTCTGATGTTCTATCTTTACTTGCTGGCAATTTGGACATTGAGCTACAAACTCTGCTATGTCTCTTTTCATGCCATCCCACCAATACGTCAATTTAAGATCATGATACATTTTTGTGGCTCCTGGATGAATAGAATACCGAGAGTAATGAGCTTCTTCTAGGATTTGACGGCGTAATCCTGCCACATCCAGAACACATAACCTATTCTGGTACCTGAGAACCCCATCTGCTGAGACTTCGAATGGTGACTTTTCTTTTGGAAACTGCACACCTTTATAATACTTCAATTTGGAATCCTCGTATTGGCGCTCTTTTATATCTGTGTCCAAGGATGAAACTGTGGGATTGCTAACACTAACTCCAGCATCGCCTGAATCAATTATACGCACTCCAAGATTTGCTAATTGGTGCAGTTCATGAGTCATCTCTTTCTTCTTTGAGGGGACTTCGCATAAGCTACCCATTGATCGACGGCTAAGCGCATCTGCTACTACATTAGCTTTTTCGAGGTGGTACAAGATATTCACATCATAATCCTTCAGTAATTCTAACCACCGCCTCTGTCGCAGATTCAACTCCTTTTGTTCGAAAATGTATTGGAGACTTTTGTAATCTGTATAGATATCAACATGCACACCATACAAATAATGTCTCCACATTTTTAATGCATGAATAACTGCGGCCAATTCAAGATCATGAATTGGGTAGTTCTTTTCATGTTTCCGCAACTGTCTCGAAGCATAAGCAATGACTTTTCCATACTGCATTAGTACACATCCTAATCCAACACCGGAAGCATCGCAATACACAACATAGCCATCCGGCCCTTTTGGAAGCGTTAAGACTTGAGCTGACGTTAGTCTGTCTTTTAACTCTTGGAAGCTACGCTCACAAGCGTCATTCCACTGAAATTTTACAGACCTCTGGGTTAGCTTCGTCAATGGGGCTGAAATGGATGAAAAGCCTTCTACGAATCTTCTGTAATAACCTACCAATCCCAAAAAACTATGAACTTCTGTAGGTGTCGTAGGCCTTGGCCAAGTCTTCATAGCTTCAATTTTCTGAGTGTCGACTCGAATGCCATCATCTGAAATCACATGCCCCAGAAACGTCACAGAATTTAGCCAAAACTCGCACTTTGAAAATTTTGCATACAATTCCCGAGTATGGAGGATCCCAAGAACAATACGTAAATGATCTGCATGTTCTGACTCTGTGCGAGAGTATACCAGAATATCATCAATGAACACTATCACAAACAGATCCAAGAGAGGCCCGAATACAATATTCATCAAATTCATGAACACTGCCGGAGCATTAGTTAGCCCAAACGACATTACTCGGAATTCGTAATGGCCATATCTTGTTCTAAAAGCTGTCTTGGGAATATCTTCTTCTTTGACTCTCACCTGATGATAACCCGACCTCAAGTCTATTTTTGAAAACCACTTGGCACTTTGTAGCTGATCGAATAAATCATCAATTCTCGGAAGAGGATACTTGTTCTTTATCGTCACTTTATTCAA
>NC_081342.1:30743398-30756654 GCF_029784015.1 Lycium ferocissimum | reverse complement strand
GCCGGCTAAAGCATATAAGCGGGCCGAGTAGCACACAAGTAGATGCTCCCCCTCGACCTCTACGCCGCCACTCGGAATGCGAGTCCGCCCTGTGGGACATGCAGCGAAGCGAACTGCGTGGCGATCCTGTGGGCTAAACCCCACCTCTACCATATCTCGAAGGACAATCACGCATCAAATGTCCGTGTCCACACAAATATAACAAGCATCTATGCCACGGCGACATGGCCCGAGTGCAATTTTTGCAGACCGTCGCATCGAGGAACCGATGGTCTTCCCTGACTATAATCTCCCCTAAACTGTGAACCTGAAGCCCTCGAACTCTGACCCTGTCCCGAAAGAGCGATCCAATCTTCTGCCTGTAAATCGGGGAGGTGCACTCATCACCGACCGGCCCGATGCCCTGGATGTCTACCTTGATCCCCCTCTATAATCACCGTACGTATTGCCAATGTATCTAGCCACTTTTGCTGCCCCTATCAATATCACGATCACCCCTTTGCGGGAGGTTGTTGTCCTTCTAGATTCTCGGGGGCATGGGCTTGAATGCGGGGAAATATCCATCCCATCTTGCAATGAAGTCGTTACAATCCTTAAATAATCGTGGCCCTAAGCCCCACAAATCCCGATACGCACCTTGTCGCCCATGTCGGCTACCATAGTAGGAGCATATCTAGCCAATGAATTAAATTGAAGGCTATACACCCGGGCGCTCATTTTTCCTTGTTTCAAGTTTAATAATCTATCCGCTCTGCTCGGCGGGACCCTCGGTAAGTACATGGCGGATGAAGCGTCCACAATTCACATCGCACGAGAGGAGGCGCATTTTCTTTCCTTGACGCTATCCAATTATTGTACCATAGGACCGCCACATCTCGGTGTCTATATGATGCCAACTCCACTGATTCGGTCTCGTAAAGAATGAATAATCCGCAACGTTCTCAACTTTTCATCAATAAAGCCCTACGGGTCTTCATCCAGCTTTGATCTAAAGAATTTCGGAGGATTTAAGCTCATGAAGTCACGGGCTCTAGCACTAGCTGAACGATCACTTGGGCTCGCATTTTGCCATTGTGCCTGAGCGGCAACCAACTGTGTCAATAGATTAATAGCCTCGGTCACTTGTTGACCCGAAGTAACCGGCGGAAGAAGCCCAGGCATGGGGCTGGAGAGTGGCCCCTTCTCGTTCTTCCGTAATAAAGAGTAGTAGAGGCATTAGATGGAGCCTCATTATATGATTCATCCTCATCTATATTCATAGGCGGCTCTCTTTCTGCCCGCGTCTTTGTCATAGTCTTGCCCTTCTGGGCGGCTTTAGCTTTTCTTTTTGGCGGCATTTCTGAAATCACAACATACTATTATGGAGGATAAAAGCTTATGCACGGCTCTATCGCACAATCTCATAAGAAGAAAGATGATCATTTTTCCTAAATGCCTTGTAGCATCTTGTTTAGTAGCGTGGCGCGTAACACACCATAAACAAGACTCTACTAGACACGGCTCGTAGACACTTCCTAGGAATTTGAACCGGCTCGATACCACTTTTGTCATGACCGGTTACAGACCTTGACGGGTATCCGGGGCTAACCACCGAACACCGCTCATTCTGCTAATTATATGCTCTCATTCATTATATATAGGCATAATCATGGAAAACTATCATCATTTGAAGCATAATTATTTTTATGAACATAGGCCCTTCGGCTACCAAAATAATAGTATACATATGCATGCATATACATGAAGACTATGGGACCATACTACCCACACATGCGTATCTACGAGCCTCTACTAGAATACTAGACATATGGACGAGACAGGACCCCGTCGTGCCCAACCATGAATATATACATATATGTATCAAAAGAATAATCAATGGCACCTCCGGAAAATGGAGTGCTCTCAATCAGCTACTGCCTCTTATGGATCTGCACCGTCTCCCTGCCTACCTGTGAGCATGAACACAGCGTCAAAAGAAAATGGACATCAGTACAAATATTATACTGAGTATGTAAGGCAGGAATGAAGTAAGCACAATAAGGAAATCATAAGCCAAGAGATGAGGATACAACTTTATACTTTCTTGTAAGTATAGATACATTTCATATACATTCATCATACATAAGCATATCACGTGCATTATCATAGTGTATGCCTTACCATGTCACATATACATCATCATACCAATCATATATCATCATGTCGTTAACCCGCGTCTGAGTAACCATCATATGCAGCCCACTAGTGGTGATCATGTTCGGCTTTGTAGGCGCGGTGGAATCATAGCAGCCCGCCCCGTAGCGGTGACATGTCCGGCCAATTAGGCGCGGTGGAATCATAACAGCCCGCCGTAGCGATGACATGTCGGCAA
Source organism: Lycium ferocissimum (assembly GCF_029784015.1). NCBI lineage: Eukaryota > Viridiplantae > Streptophyta > Magnoliopsida > Solanales > Solanaceae > Lycium > Lycium ferocissimum. The sequence continues at coordinate 30,754,283 of NC_081342.1, read as the reverse complement.
ATTAGGCGCGGTGGAATCGTATTATCGTACGCATTATGCATTCGTCATCATACATATCATAAACTCATATCGTACCTCTTATCTCATATAGCTATTCATGAACGAGGACTCTTAACTTTCTTGAAGATAGGGAATTCGTAGGGAAGAGGGAATTCATACATAGGATTCATGCCTTAGGAAGAAATATTGAGCCTTACATACCTTTATCGTTTAACTATTCTTTCGCTTGCTCGTTCTCCTTTAATGCACTTTTTTATACCTTCAAGGAAATTCGTGTCGTCATTAGCTAAACAATCATGAAACGTACCTTCTAAAGCTAGAGAAATTTAGGCAGCATTTCCTTTGTTATACTACTTTCGTCCATATTCTATATCAACTCCCAACGTTCATAACAACAATCACAATATCGTAAACAATAGGCATCATCTAATTACATTGCCCGCAATTAATAATTTCAGTAGAATTCTCCATAACCATGACCAAAGTCCATTATCGCGTTCTTTCACATATAGTACTCATTCCATGTTTTAAATATCATTTATAACGCATTTATAACCTCAACATAACCATTTTCATGATTCATTCCAACTACTATTCCACAATGACATTTTTCATCCATTTAAGACCCATTTTCTACACTCTTCTACCATCCATGTATTTCAACTTACTAATACTTCAAATAACATAGAAAGGTCATGGAACTTACCTTAAATGATGAAGAAACAAGCCTTAGTTGGTAATACACCTCTTTCCACCAAAACCCTATTTCCTCTTTCTTGAGATTTCTTGGTTTGAATGACTTTTAATGGGTTTCACACACTTGATTCTCTCCAATTCTTGTTGTTGATCTTTGATTTCTCATTTTTTCTTATGGTTGAAGTGTATGGAAAGGTTCTAGAGTTTTCTTGAAGTGTGGAGGTGAAAGATGAAATGAAATGAAATGAAGGAGAGGTCCTTATATTATTTCAAGTTCAGGCCCGACCAGATTATACGGACCAGCATACGGTCCGTATGTTTTCTACGGGCCGTATGTCTGGCCGTAGATCTGGTCCAGTGAAGTATGCTCTACTGGGCTGAATCTACGGTTGGACATACGGTCCATACTTTTTATACAACTAGTATGTCTGGCCGTATGTTGTCCAGTTTTTCCGAGAATTGTTTCGTCGACTCGTTTGATCTCCGATCCTTATGGAACCTTCTTAACACTTGTTTATCACTTCAATACCAATCTAAGTGACGTTATAACTCTTTCTTAGGGAATTATTTATACATCATTAACTCAATACTCAAAATTCTTACCCGATACACTCGACTTATGACTCACTTCTCTTAACAACTTCCTTTCCTTATTGACCAGAATAACGATATAGCCATACACGGGAGAAGAACTCAGGGTAAGAAGTTTTAGATATGTTACAAGTAAAGTCGGGAAGAGAGACGAGGAGTAAGGTATAATCGAAGACACGTATACTTGTGTTATGAGAGAATCGTAAGTGAGTAAGAATTTCCGTAGTCCTATGCTTTGGGGTTATATTGTAAGAATTGAGGGATAAAGGCTAAGGAAAAGATGTGGCAAGAGCCCAAGGATTTAGTTTGACCTCAAATTATGAGTTGCCATGAGTGTAGCCGTACTGTGAGGGATAGCGAAAGGTGCAAAACCATTGTGTATATACATATTCTGGATATTGAAGTGACCGACCTTGGAAAGGAACCCGGAGAAATAGTTTAAGAAACACTGCCACTATGCCCACTAGCAATAAGGTCCTGTTGGATAAATATTCAGAATGCATGATTAAGAGGGATGGTGACAAAGAGGTAAGAGCAACAGGTATAAAAAGGGATAGCCGAGATAGTATTGAAGAGATGAACGCAAGAGTGCGTTGTATGCGAGCAAGGAAATTTCCTAGTAAAAAGGGAGAGAATACGGCAGGACGATGGATAGTTATGGCCTGATAAGTCAAGGCTATAATAATGGGGACAAAAATCAGAATGAGAGTGAGATACTAGTTGAATTCCGACCGAATACATGAGAGCAAAGAAATGAAAGAAGTTGATTGCAGGAAATAACGGAGTTAAGGAAGAATGAGAAGAGACTGACCTATGCTTTGAGGCCTGATTAAGCAACTGATAACCGGAGATGTTACATCCATAATTTCGGTACATCGAGATTCACTGGGTATCAGCTATTCGAGTACAGACATTGGAGTTATTGTCGAGAAGATGCAAGGTCATAGGTACTTGTGTTACGATTACAAGAGTCTGGGTTCACGTAGCAGGCCCTAAGAAGATTCGGGGAGACTAGTGGACTAAGGGATTAGACTTTCGAGCCCTTGAAGAAAAGTTGGACAAGGCCTGGTGCAGAAAATTTTGGTCTAACGATTATTAGTAGCTCAGAGTTGACAGAAATCATATGCAAATAATCGACGTTGATACTTAGAGTTCTGGAATGGCGATTGGGTCTTTCTAAAAGTGCCACCAATGAAGGGTGTCAGGAGATTCGGCAGAAAGAAAAGTTGAGCCTGAGATACATTGGGCCTCATCAGACCGTCCGTAAGGTGGGCAAGGTCGCCTACGAATTAGACCTATCATCTGACCTGGGAATAGCATATAGCCATACTGGATCATCAGGTGAGAAGGTTGCGTATTAAAGACGCGACTTAGTTAAGATATTGTGAACAATGATAGGGAGGTGACACAGGGAAGAGTGGAGAAGAAATGAAGAATAAGTATCTCTACTTGTTTCCTATACCTACGGATAATTCAAATTCCTAGATGGGTTATGTTGATTGATTAATGAGCGTGTGTGACTATAAAAGGAGACTCCCCCGAAATGTTTATAAGACCACGTAAGACCGGTTTAACATTCGAGGACGAATGTTCTAAAGGGGGGGAGGATGTTATATCCCGTATTTTGTACATTGGGACATTTCGAGCTAACCATGAAAAGTTAAGGATAAGACTATTCTGGGATACGAGGTTGAGACTTTTGAACTTCGATTTTGTTTTAAGACATAAGTTGCTTATGATTTTATTTGTATGGGATATTAAGGAAAATTTGGGGTTAAAAGTGAATTATGAAAAGTAATTATTTCATGAAAGAGGGCCCAGTTGGCCGTGTGAAATTATGGGTGGTTCCCACCCATGGCTTGGCAAATTTTAATTCGTCCAAGCCATGTGTGGGCCATGGCACACATGGATTAATTATAAAGGATCATATTGGATGACTAGCAAGTCATATTATTCATCTTCACCCTTAGAACATTGTAGAAACTTGGAGAGAAAAAAAAAGGAAAGAACAAGAGAAGCCATTCGGCCATAGCTTGGCCGAACAAGCTTTGAGAAAAGTTGAAGAAAAAAATATATTTCCTCTAGCAATTCAACTCCTTAAAAGGTGTATAATAGCGTGGAGTGGTTGTGGAAGCAAGCAAACCATTCATTTTTGCAATCACAAACTCTAGCCAAGTTGAAGAATCAAGTGGAGAAGGTAAGGTTCAATCTCCTTTTACATGTCTTATAGATGGTTGTGCGTGTTGTAGAGTGTTGAAATGGGTGAAATTCATGAAGTTATGATTGTTGATGTTGTGGCCGAATATGGGTTGTTTTGGTGTAGAAAGAATAAACTACTTTTATGTAGTATTTTGGTTGTTGTTTGTTGTGGATTCTATGATGTAAAATGAAGGTTTAATGATCCAAGTTGAAGTTATAACCGTGTGGGCTGATTTGGAAGTTAATGTGATTTTAATGTAGTCTTTTGTATTTATGAAAATAATGTTGCTAATGTGTAGATTGTAGGTGTAGTTCATGAGTTTGAAAGAAAGAAATGTGTTGTTGTTGTTCTTGTTGAATTGGGGAGGTTTCGGGTGGAGTAGAGCATTGGTCGGGTTGTTTTGAACATTGTGCGGATTATTAGAAGTGTCTTGAATTTTTTTTGAATGGTTTTGGATTGGTATTTGAACGCGTGAGCAATGATGTTGGATTAAATATATGTGTTGATTTGTATGTAAATGGAATGTTGTCGGATTATGTAGAAAAGAGTTACTAATGTTAGAATGCGTTTTGAATTGATTGTTGGTATTGTTGTTGATGATTTGGCCGAGTTGAATTCTCGGGGTTGTTGAGTTTATAGGGGAAATGCTGCCCAAATTTTTGTAAATAAAGTGATGGCTTGGAATTGGATTCCTAAGTGCTTATGACTAATGTTTGGTGTCCAACGACGATATTGTAGATTTTGGGAAGCCAAGATTTGAGTTTGGATTAGCTTAGGAAGCGGACGAGGTATGTAAAGCCTAACCTTTCTTTCTTTTGGCGTGTCTTAGTTGTAAGTAGGCTATGATACGAGCCTCGGGGTAACTCCATTCTTGTGGTCCGAGCATGTTTACGATTCTTCTTCATCTCTTAATGTTGGTATTCTTAATGTAGTAGAACCATGGTCTTTATGTCTCTTGTGTGATTGGATTTGAAAGGTTGCACAAAGATTTTGTTCTTAAAAGATCCTATGTCTAACAACGGCCGTAACTTTCATAAACAGAACCGGATCGCTTCGAAATGTTCGTAGGAGATTTTATAACTAATAATATCCCTAACCTTTCATAGGCGGGCTCGGATTGGTTTGATACTTGTCCGTGGGCCCCGAGACTTTTCTATGTTTGGTTAACGACTTTCTGAAAGAACTTAATGTGACTATCGTCTTAACCCCCGAGTATGATTACTTATTTATCTGTTGAGTCTGTAATGATGTCTTATGTGCATATGGTTACTCACGATTCTGTTCGTGCCTTCTGTTGTTACATCTTTCACCGAGTCCCGGGCCGATTATGTATCGTGCGCACTATGCTATATTCTGAAGTATGATGTGTTTTCCGAAGCATGATATGTTACGAAGTATGATGTGATACGAAGTATGATGTGTTATGAAGTATGATGTGATACGAAGTATGATGTGATACAGAGCATGATGTGTTCGGAGATATGCAATATTCCGAAGTATGATGTGTTGTGGCTCCAAAGATGGGGTGGCGACCACCATCTGTCCGCCGGGTCCCATTACGGACCGCATATGATATATGATATGATAATATGATGATATGATGATTCTACTCACCGAGTCCCTCACTAGAGGGCCGGGTACGGTATATATGTGTGTGATGATATTATGGCTATACATGATGATTATATGATCTCATTTACCGAGTCCCTCACTGGAGGGCCGGGACACGTTATATATGCATTTGTACATGATGAGTATTTACTTATGTTTCTAAGTCCCATAATGAAATGAATATGATATTGACACGCATGATTTGTGTTTCCAAAGTAAGTATTTTGATACTCGGGATATTGTACGCATTTTCTGTACTTCTTACCTTGGTTATACCCCGTCCACTATGTTTTATGCTTTACATACTCGGTACATATTCCGTACTGACCCCCTTTCTTCGGGGCCGCATTTAAATGCCGCCAGTGGGACGTTAGTTACGGTGATTCGTCAGCCTAGGATATCTACTCTGCTATTTTGGAGCGCTCCCTTGCTTCGGAGCCTATATCTGTGGTATAGACACTTTGTTGGTATTTATATGTATATTCAGGGGTACGGCGGGGCCCTGTCCCGTCATATGATTCTGTTATGACTCTTAGAGGTCTGTAGACATATGTGTGGGTTGTGGGTAAGCATTGTACAGTTATGTTTGTGTGGTTTGTGTTCTGGGCGTCCCCCTACATTATGGCAGCCTTACCGGCTTATGCCCGTTATGTGTATATGCATATGTGATGACTTTGGGGCGACGATTTACTTTTATCCGTCTATATAAGTTCATGTTATGCTTGCTGTGGACCGATTATGGAGACGACGGCTTACCTTTGCATATGCTTAAGTTATTAGTATGTTGATTATGGTTAATGGGTGCGTGCGTGAATGCCCAGCTCGGGCACTAGTCACGGCCTATGGGGTTGGGTCGTAACAGTGACGGGAAGAGAATTGTGGTGAGTCGCCATAGCGGTTGGTAGACCGCCGTGGCAAACTCATGGGGGCAAATGACTACTGCTGGCGCAGGCTCGCTGCAGCGGACTCGTGATCGCTGCAGCGGATGGCTGGACCAGAATCCTGTTTAATGTCTAGTTAAAACCCTTCATGTCCTATCACTTCAGTTATTGTTCCTAATCATCTTTTGAGGCGATTTAAAGGAGTTATTGGCTGGTATCTCTTGTGGGTAAGTTCCCTAACCTAGAATTAATTCCTTTTCCTTTCTTAATCTTGAATCCATGCTAGAATTTCTATAAAACTTAAGAGGAAAAATGGTATTCGTTTTCTATGTCATTACTTGAGTTTCTGTCTTTCTAAATGAGAATTTTTGGTGGATTTGACTAATCCATGTATGGAAGTTGATGATTTGGTAACAAATAGGCTTGAATCTGCCATTTTTGTTGATGAATTGAATTGAAAGTTAGGGTTTATACCCAAATTGGGAGTTTTTGCTTGAATGATGAAATTAACCTATTCTTGAGTTGATCCAGCAATTGAATAGTGGAATTGAACTTCTAGAACGTTGGGTTACCGATTTCGCTTTTGAAATGCCCGTTTTGCCCTTGTGGACCAATTTTCCCCTTCTTCCATAGTTGATTTTGATTCGAAAGATAGCCTAGCAATATAAGTATCATTCTTTCTTGTTTCTAACTTAGAATTTGATTATGGATAGACTTTGAGTATTCAGAGGCTCTCCGAAAAGGAAAAGCAAGGCAAAGGTGTTATCGTTTGTGGCTCCCGCTCTACTACCAGGTAGGTTACGACTTACCTTAGGATTAGACTTCGGCTAGCGAAGCATATGTAGAGTTAGTGATTGTTGGAGAACGCATATACACCTCCGGGTATGAAGTTGGGATGGATTACTTAGGTTGGTATTGCTGATTTATTGTGGCTTGTTGCCTTGTTGTGACCTATTGGCTTTTTGCCACCTATGTGATACTGGACTTGATGCTTAGTTGCCTTATCATGATTGTGAACATGTATCACTCATTTATTTGTTATTGTCTTGTAAAGAGGAAGGATGTGATTTATTCGTGATATGTGTCCATGTGTGGCACGAGTGGTATTGATAGATTCTCATTGGCATTGATATCATTCATGCATTCATATTCATAATTTGGATCGGGTTGCGCGTCGCAACATATATATACATATATCTGACGGGGTTGCACGAGAAAGGGTCAACGGGGGAAAATGGGTCAAAAGTTCCATAATGACAAAATGAGTCATTACATCAGATACCAATTAAACAATTATTCGTCCTCGAATGACAAAAAAGAGTGTGAAAGCTGACCGTAAGCGAATCTTTATTTAAACCCACACGGAAGTCTCCACAGGCAAGACTTACTATGTTAGCACTATTCGTTCAACTTATTAACCCAAACATACTTTATCTTGGCTCAAAGACCCAAATTTCCCTATCTTCCATACTAGGAATTTCCTTCACAACTGACCCCGATTACAGGAACTGCCTCCACTGGAATTCTCTGATTTGATAAAACACACCTCTGAACACGATCAATAGGTCATAGAAACATTCCCCAAACTACACAACCTTTGAAACATGGCCATAAACCATAACCCACTCTGAACCGGGAAGATATTCAGATTCCGCTAACCTATCTTTCACACCTTCCAAAGCCGTTCTTCGCACCACAATTTCTTAGAAACACATAAGCACATGCCACAAGCCCGAAACCATGACTTACGCTTGTTAGAAAAGATTCCTTGCTCGATATGAGAACTCTAAGCAATTCAATCAAAACTGATCTTGCTCAAAGCCAATTTCGCTAGTTCGAAGTCAGTTAATTACACGTAACCCAGTGTTGAAGCTACTTTAACCAAAACCCATCACCCAAGACTTCTTAAATCTTCGAATCATCATACTGGAAGCATACCCATTGATTACCTTGTCGAGTCCAAAGCCATACAGAATCATCTGATCACTCTAAAGACTGCTCACCACTATAGTACCTCCTCAAATCATTATCAAGTACCGACGTAAAACATTATAACTTTCTGAATAGCTGCCCCCGATAAATATCATCAAGTCTACTCGCAAACCCCGATAAAGCTCAGTAAACTTGTCATACCTCAATTCTAAACTGAAAACCATGTTATCCTCGAAGGTGGTTTACTAGAACGACCATAAATGTTATTGGTATCATAAACATAGGCCACCCACTCAAATTAAATAAATCAGATCTGGAAAATGTAAAACACCCCGAATATCACCAATGGTCACCAGAACAGACCCAACCTTCTCGAAGCCAAACACCAACCCTATCACACACCTGTGGCATTAATTCGAATCCTTCTCTCGTGAATAATCAACCATGTCGGTCACACTGGAATCAGAACGATAAGTTCTATCCAAGTTGTCAACTTAGTACGGAAGAATTATACCTTATAATAGTAATATTCATGTTCCTTAACCTTCACCCGATACGCACATTTGATAGACCCCATGAACTCTAAATAAATCAAAATCTCCTTGTGCTTCACGTTAACTTGCTTACAATTCCGAACGTTTGAAAGCAAAACTCGTTGCCTCATTTAATACACCTTTAACCATCGAATCCTCATTTTTACACCTTGATATGCCCATAACAATTCTGAGAGTATTAAATCTTACAACCTCCGCTCCGAACCTCACACAACTACTTCCAAGTCTTTAATATCCAAAAATGCTCACCTAAGCTATCCAATTAATAATACTTAAAACATAATACACTACCATGAGTACGGTCTCACATCGAAAATTTAACTCTAGCCTTCAAATTATAGAGATTCCCAAAATTCCTTTTCATTAAACCACACTAGCTCATCCATTGAAGAGTGCTACGAAATTACCAAATTGGGTACCACATAAGCCATTTCTCACAAGCCTTAACACATCGGTCACCTGAAATTTGCTTCTCACTAGTCGCTGATCACAAAACCTCGTGGAACTTCATCATATCACTTAGTCCATTCCTATAGACTTCCAACTTTAAGCCTACTCAACAATCACACCGCATCTGAAAGATGCAAGACAACAACCATTACATCACAACCTAAACCGGCGGGACATGACGGGTACCCGAGCACCACTAGACATACATCTGTAAACATAACCATACATGAAAATGGGCCACGAGAGACTCCATAAGAAAATCTGCTGACTCATAGAAGCAATAAGCTGAAAAGGAATAAGTCCACAGTGCATATAAATACATAAACATGCCAAACTGGGCAGTACGAGTCGACAAGGCTACCATGGGTGACTATACAACAAAACAAAGACCGAGGAGGCTACTCAACATTTGACTGTATCATAACAGTCTACAAGCCTCTACTAGAGTACATGACATAACGTGGTCGGGACAGGGTCCCGCCATACTTGTAAATATGCATACATATCATAATGAGTCACAAGGAAACTTCGGAACAAGTGGAGTGCGGCACACCATCTGCTGAGCTGACATGCTACTGACAGACCCGTCAGCCTGTATATCAAGGCTTACAAGCATGAAATGCAGCGTCCCGCGACATAAGGAACATTAGTGTGAAAAATGCACTGAGCATGTAAGGCATGAAAATAGCATAATAGAGACATGAAAGTAACATGAGACAATAGAGAGTCAACCTGTACATCTGAATGCCTCTATGGGCGATAATATACATAAGTATTGTACACGTGTGTATATAGCGCCTGGTCATACATATATATGTGTATATAACACCATTAAGCATCTGTGGGCAGCCCATCGTATCATATCATATCAGCCTCTGCGGGCATCATCATCATCATCATATACCAACTGATCAGGTGGTGGTGCATATATAATGCCTTACCTTTCCCATATCCCATATACATATTATATAGTATATGCATATATAACACCTGTGTGGGCATGGTATGCATGTATATATATAATGCATGAATGATAAGAAGAAAATCCAAGTCCATCGGAATGACGTAAGGTCATTGCACCTCCGATTAACATTATAGAACTAACATCATCAACATAACTTACTTGAAGGATCAATAATTATAAGACAAGATCAATATCATGATAAACAGGTCAAGAACATAAGATTCTAGCATATCTAAGAGTAGAGTCCTTATGAATATCGTTCATTTATGTTCGTTTCATTCTAGTCATGCCAAAAGAAGGAGAATGAGAGCCTTAACATAACTCAAGTCATCCGAGCAACTCAACAATGAACTTTCCACAACTAGCACGCCAATCCTATGACAAAGGAACGCATATACGAACTCAGGTGGCGCTAGTATATCACGTATATCAAATGATAATTTGATTCTAAAATGACACGGGCAGCATTTCCCTTGATTCCATAATCCACGTAGAATGTTTAGCAACCAACAAAAATAGTAACAAACTCATATGAGTTTCCTAAACACATTCTATCAACCATCCAAAGGCATACTTCAAAACAGTCCAATATATACATTTCGTATACCATATTTATACCCTTGTTCGCTTCAGGTTAATGTAGAACAAGCGAAAGAATATGTGAACAACATCAACTACTAGCTATTTACAAGAGAATTCCATATATAACACGTCAACAACATTGTCACGACCCGTCTAGGGGCCGTGACGAGTACTCGATACTTGTCACAAGGCACTCCACTGAACTCGTATCATGTTACGGTTACAAGCGGGCCTTAGAAGAGTTTGTGCTCTTTTTTTTTTTTTTTCTTTTAACGAAGCATTAGTAGCGGCGTTATAAACATAAAATAGTAAACTTTTCCGTGCGTTATGCGGTGACACGAACAACCCCGAAAATACAAACTTGTTCTGTACACAGCGTACGAACCTCTGAACATAGTACATATATACATAGACGGGGCCGAAT
>NC_081342.1:30734934-30743298 GCF_029784015.1 Lycium ferocissimum | reverse complement strand
TTTTTTGTTTTTTATATTTTTAAGTTATTCCTACTTATCTTTTTTTTTGTAATAGTTTGTTCAGACGGGAGAGAAGGCCTGGGAGCACAACTCTATCTTGCTACACACAAGAAACAAGATGGATCATGTGTAAATGAAGAGGCAAAAGAAATATGTGTAAGTTGCGCTCATGAATTCTTCTTCTTCTTCTTCTTCTCCTCGCTTTCGATTTTCACCATTATTAGGGGATAAGCCATATTCCACTATAGACTGATCACTATAAGTGTTTGCAGTGAGAAGATGTTAAAATTGCTAATTTAGGTAAGCTTACATTAATGTTAAAATCCAATTCAGGAGGAGGGGTGTTGGATTCTTTCCTCTCAGTGTCATTGGCAACATTGGTTGTTGTTTCCTCAGAATTACCATCTTTTTAATCAGCAAAAAAGTCCATTTCATCAATGACTGGTCCGTTTTAAGACTTTAGAGTTGAGACTAGGGAAGGAAGACCAAATACTAGTTGAGACCAAATTCTAATAGGCTGTAAATACATTTTCGTTTTCGTGTATTTTAGTTCTCTAAAACTAAGTTTGTCTACTTAAACCTCAACCTTACAGTTGGTAGTGAAATCCTTTTTTTTTTCTTTTTCTATTTGCTTTGTTGTTCATTATTGCTAATATTAATCTCCATGTAGTTTAAATATACATTGCTCGCATTCTGTTTTCTTTTCCTTTGTATGGCGTTGTGTGTATGGATGCACATGTTTAGTTCAATACAGCTTTTCTTTTTTCTTAGGGTGTTTGGATGAAACATCAGTAGTATGACTCTTTCCAGTTCCCTTTTGTTCAAAGTAAGTTTGGTGTAAGTAGCTTAGTTCTCGGCTATTAGATCATGTGCAGATTATGCAGGTCCAATCTAGTTTACTTCCTTTCCTAATGTTCTTTGCTGGTGTAATTAGTTTAAGATCTTTAATGCATTTGATGGATGTTTTCATGTTGGTATAATGTTGACTCAATTTTTTTTGATTATGTACGTTTTATCCTTCAAGGACACCTCATACGTTTTGACATGTCGGTCATCCTTCTTATCCTTGTTGCCATTCGCTTAATGTCTTTTGTCAACTATCTTTATGGGTGATATAAAGAAGAAAATAGTTCATTATTTGCAAGTTACAATTTGGGTTCTTTTATGACGCTAATGATCACATCTTGGTAATGTATTCACAAATCGCTCTTTTTTTTTTGCAACCAAGTGACGCAGTGGCAGCTAGCGGACCCATGGATGCAGAAGATTTCTAGCTCTAGTAATCAAAGGTTAATTGTTGCTTATCAATATCATTTTACATCTCTTGAATTGAAACTCATTCAGCACGGGTAATACAAATGTTACATGCAGTTAGCAATTTACATGCGTCTTTGGTCAATAATTGCAGGCACTTGATCATCCTGCTGAATAGTCCTTCGATCAAACAATCCACCGGAGCAAAATAGTTTAGCGGATAGGATGGCTCAAATAGGAATGGCAACAACTGGTACTAACAGGGTTTCACTGCATGTTTTTGCGGAACCACTAACAAATGCAGTGGACATACTTACTGTGCATAAACTAGAGACTACATTCCTACGAAGAAGATCCACAGGATATTAACTTCTTTTGTTCAACTACAACACCTGTCTACTTTGCTAATGTAAATAGTGCTACTCTTTGCTACTTAAGTTTTAGCTTCTGCTACTAGTCTTTTGCAATGTAACGTGATTGCTGGGTTAAACTCCCAACTATGTAATCCTTAGTTCTGTTTAATATGATTAGCTGACTAAAGTGGATTTGTGACAATTTGGGTGATGACATTTACTTATCTTAGTATTTTGTGTGGTTAATGGAATGTTGATATAGTATTTTGGTGTTGATCCATACTATTTCGAGATCTTGGTTTTGATATTCTGTTTCAGCAAGAGTACATGTTGTTTACTATGCTATTTCGAAAGGTTGTTTCAAGTAATATATATATATATATATATATATATATATATATATATATATATATATATATATATATATTATATAATTCGTTGGGGAATTAAAACCCAAACAATAAAAGTAAATTGCGAGGGTTTGTAACCTCTGTTGCACCCAAAACGTTCTATAGGCTGAAAGTTAATTGCAGAGATTAAAAATGCAATTTACAGAACCTCCGCTATTTGCTGTCACGGAGGTTGGGAAAACCCCCGCAATAATCTACCGCAAATTGATTGTGGCGGCGTCAACTGCGGAGGTTTGGTGAACCTCCGTGACAGCAAATAGCGGAGTTATTAACCTCCGCAAATTGCTTTTTTATCCTCCGCTAATTGCACCTTTTTTTGTAGTATGGATACCAATTCTCACCTCGAAAGCATGACCATATATTCTGTATAAATGCCAACCAATATGGACATAGAGGTCATGCAATAAGAAAATCAGACTATTAATAGAAATTGAGGAGAGAAAATTCTAAAGATCTTATGAAGAGGGGTTCAAGAAGAAGAATAAAGCTGAACATAATAGCACAGAGCAGAAAGCAGGTTATGCACAAAAACACTTTTGTCTTCATACTTCGAACATATTTGCTCCTAGCAACCAATCCATCAGAAGAAAAGAAAACAGTCATGCCGCTTCTCCGTTAGTTAAACTTCAGCAGGGAGGATTTGAGTGAGCCCAAGAAAATGCTAGCTAGTGTCCTACAGTATGCTCCCTTTCTTTTGGTGTCTCACTTGGAACCTGATTGGGGAAATGGATACAGAAAAAATGCCAAGTTTTTTCTGTATGCTCATATCAATACATATGCAAGGCTGGCACACGATAAGTTTACAAAGGGCTTCAAGCTTCATTTGGTATACTATACCAGCTGCGGTATGATGGTGTACTGAAAATTCGAAACAAAGGAATCATAGGGTTAGGGTGTTTGAAGATAGAAGGACTCAGTTATCAATATCAACCATAAATGTGACTTTTTGCTTAGTTTTTTGGTAAACATGGCTGCTTTAAATGATATCATGATGGACTTCATTTGCACATTACACAATCTCTTTTTTCTGGTTTCATTATTACTAATACAAAGTTACCCTTCACCGATCAAAAAAAAAAAAAAAAAAAAGGCGCCAAGTTTTTTCTCAATCAAGAGTCAACTCTAGAAGGGGACCAACCAGGTCTCTGTGTTGTTCCAATTAAGGTTGTATCAGGAGCTCTAGTTAACTATTAGAAGAAACATGATAAGGCACAATGCTCCAGAGGGCAGAGATCCAGGGAGATCATATTACCCTAACTCAAAAAGATACAAATGTGAGGATAGACAAGAACAAGAAATGATAACAAAACACGACATATGGTATTCTGGCCTCCCCATTATGCAGTAGTAGAGGAGGGTAAATTAATTGCTAAAATTCTCATATGTATACAGAAAGAAAAATAGTGGTGGTACAAAATCTTCCCTCTCACTTGACCAACTCAAACAGTTTAGTTTTTCCTGACAAAAATTTATTTGGAATTTGTAAATCTCTCCGAGCCACCCGACCACCCAGCCTATGCGAAACTTACACCAAGAGAACAGTTTCATCTTCCAATACAGTTCTTTAAAATGCAATGCCCTACATTAGTCATAGGGTGATTGCAGTAGCTTGGAACGAGAGATTAACGATACTATCAATTCCCCAAAAAAATGAAATTACATCCCCGTTTCAACTTGTCCTTCAGGCAAAAACATCCCCAGGTGCTACGGAAATTTAGCGCTATTGTGATGTGACAGTGATCCATCGTGTAAACTTCTACATGCTGCACATGGAGTCTTAACATGGGACCCATACAAGTACAAGACTTGGCATCATATGTGTTTACCCTAAAAATGGATAACAATTAAATTTGTACGCGGTCTTTAAGGATATGCGGTTTGGTTTAATGCGATTGAGTTATTATGTGACAAACAATAAAGTAAATATAAATGTGAAAGATCTGATCACAGTGGATAATGAGCGGCCCCAGTTCCTGGGGACCGAGATCGAACCACAATGGCTGCGTAATGAACAATGAACAGTAGTGAAATACTTAGAAAGGCGATAGAACCCTTTGCTAACAATTGTATTGTACTTGTGCGCATATGAGGAAAACTGCTGAAACTAAAGGGGGTCCTCCTCTTTATATAGTAGAGGAGTCTTAACCCTAGTACAAGTCTAAACAAGTCATGCAATCTTCTGTTATCTAATAGGAGAGATTGGTGCCGGAATATCCGGCTGGTGGCGGATATTTTGGCCTTCCCATTATGGTGATCAACTGCCTTCTCATCATACCTCGGTTTCCGACCCCGAAGAATTGAACAACCAGGGCGGCTAAAGCGAAACTCCAATTCCCATGTCGGAAATCGAGGATACCACTTGTCTCGATTTTCGTATCTGAGATAGTCCCCCCCCATTTTCCGAGGGGACGTATTGACTACGAAAAATGGATCCGGATAGAACCGAGTAAGCCATGTTATCTGCCCAGAAAAGGTCATTCCCTTCAAATACTTGCATTATGTCTGATCTTAGTTTCATAATTACTTCAGCCGCCTAATATTTCTTGGGAATCCATTCCATCATTATTTCAGCCGCCAAATCATTCTTGGGAATCCGCCCGTCGTCAGAATCCTTGAATCCCTCAAAAACTTTTTGCATCCTCCTCCTATATAAGGCCCATAAGTCTTCTCCTTGCCATGCACTTTGACTCTAAACCCTAAACCTTATTTTCTCTTGAATATCATTTGTTTGCTTCTGCCAAGTTTCGTATAACTTCAGTTCTGAATCTTTTTCCTTACAACGTTATCTTCCTCTGCTCGACATCATGTGTTAATCTGTGGCAAGCCTGCTACTATTAACTCGAGACAAGGATCATTGCGTCTCCACCACGTTCCGCCTTTGTCCGCGATGTGGGCCCTTTGGTTACGTAGAGGAACTAAAATCACCATTGCGGATATCCTTCCGATCGGCCCGGATACGAGAATGACTGCAAAATATCTTTCCATCTCGACCCCGTGGACAAATTCGAATCCCTCATCCACGAGGCTACCATCCTCGTGATTAAGGAGGATTACAACCATGGTGCGGATGTCGATGTCCGCCCTGTTGAAAGAGGGATAAGGATCAATCATCACGTGGCCAGTTATTCGATGACTTATACCTATCCTTTCGCCATCAGGTTTTCTCTTCCCATTCCTCGAGTGATCGAGGATTTTTGTTGCTAATTTGGAGGCTTATGTATTGCTTAGAAATATTGGCTAATCTAGCTGGGGTTCCCTTCACCCTCAATCATTTGTTACACATATATGTACCCCAGGTAATCCGAGGGGGCATAGTTCATCTGCTTTCTCGAGGAACTCGAGGCCTCATTAACCCGAAAGATGATTATGACTGGAGATGTCTATATCAGTTCGTGATGATACGCACGGCCTAACTTCACCATCCTTTATCCGCAAATTTTTGGGAGATGTGGAACCCTACCCCGAATTCGATCGAACCTGAGCTTGTCATCACTATCTTTGAATGGGTAGTCGTACTTCTAAGAGCCTCTTGCAACTAAGGCCGTTCTTGGAAGAGAATGGCAACCGAAGGGTGGAAGGGCAAAAACCATGGTAATTTTCAGTCTGTTTGTGGTATTTTATATCTTTCTGTATCGTATTCTTACCCCGATTCTTCAATTTTCAGGACTCCCAACAAAAAGATCCTCAAAAGGAAAAACCATTATCGAAGAGGGGACTGAGGATTCCGTTATGGGAAGAAAAGCGTTGTCTGCGTCGGCGAGGACCCCCAGCTGACGTGTTACTACAAGCACGTTGGCCATTCCTTCAGGGATTGGTTCTTGGGTTAGAACGCACCATATCATGGAGACTCGACGAGAGATATCCCGTGGCGGACCATCGTCAACGGTAGTTCTTGATGAGGAAGACCTGCTGAACCCAAATATCCCCGGTTCGACTGCTCCCGAGGACAGTCCCGGGATAGTATAGTCAATGCTCATCTTTTGTTTTAGCGCCACATATGAGAAGTTCTCAGACCTTTTGGCCCACTATACCAGCTTGGTATTCCCTTTTGTTCCTAGTTTAGGGTCGTAGATTAGGACTTTTTTCTTTTGTTGTACTGATGTATCCGAGAAAATCGAGAACTTGTTATATGAAGCAAATTAATAGAACTCTATTGACCGGTCAGATACCGGGCTTTGTTGGATGTATACGGCTTCTGTCTTCCGTTTGAACTTTTACCCTCGTTTATGTTTTTGCAATGCTAGACCCATGGTTATTTTGACTTGTGAGTTTTGAAGTAACGCGGGAAAGATCAAAACATCTTGTTAAAGACTCCCCATGTTCAGTTGCTCCTCATTCCGTTTCGGTGTTCCTAGTTCGTCCATGCCATAACTGGCTATGACCGATACCTGATCACTCTTGGTCACCGTTGAAAAACTATCGCCGTGGCTAGATAGCACGAGGCGATGAGAAGCGGAAGCATGTCCGGTTCCTTCCCCTGTAAGTTTTATATAAACGGATAAGATCAGATTCCTATCATCACGTCGCTACGACACCGGCCAACGTCATGACACAGTTGGGCGAAATCCGATTCTGGAATACCAGCACCGTCTCGGCCCTTCTCTATTAGAGCCAAATTTCTCCTTTCACTTTTTACTTTCAGAAATTTTACTCCAAACTTTTACCACCGTGCCTTTGCATACGCATGCCTTTATACGTTCATAAGTTCATAAATTCATATTCCCAACTTCAAATCTTCAACGGATCTTTCCATACCTTTAAACCTTCATACCAAACCTTTAAACCTTGCTATTTTCCAGAACAATGACCAAGTCTTCGAAAACACACTACTACAAAAAGGGGCTTTAGCGGCAATAAATATTGGCATTAGCGGCAATTGTTATTGCCGCTATATCCTTTACCAGCCATTAGTCTTTAGCCGGCAATTCGGGGATCGCTAAAGCCTTTTGCGGCCATTCTCACGAAAGCTGGTAAAAGGTCTGGTTTATTACCGCTAAAACCCATTAGTTTTAATGGCAATTGTTTGCAGCAATTTTTTTGGCGGCTAAATCTAATCCAAAAATGGCTAATTATGCTCTTTTAGCATCCATTTTTATAGCCAGTAAATTTGATTAAATTTCCCCTAAAAGTCATTAGTTTTAACGGCAATTAGAATGGCTACAATATCCCTTTTGAAAACATCATAATCCGCCCTTTTTAACATCCATTTTTTAATGGCAAGTAAATTCAATTAAATTTCCACTAAAAGTCAATATTTTTAATGGCAATTATTTCGCGGCAATTATAATAGTGACAATATCCCTTGTGGAAACGTATTGATTTGCCCTTTTAGCATCCATTTTTATAGACAGTACGTTCAATTAAATTTAAGCTAAAAGTCACAAGCTTTAATGGCAATAGTTTAGTGCCATTAATAATGGCTACTACATTCGTCCCAAAAATGATCTAAGAAACAAAATATATTACTATTAATTCATCAAAACATAATATATCTCATTAAATCTCAACAAACAAAAGGAAATACTAATCCAAAATATTAATGTCGTGACAATTTAAAATAAACTTTATACTATTTTGAACTAAATAGCCAACCAGAAAAGAAAACAAAATAGCTAATGTCATTATATTACCAATCCTATCAAACAATAGTCTTCAAATAATTGCGCAACTCTTCATCCTTTAAATCTTCCACCGTGAATTATCGAACATCGGTGTATATTTTGAAATAATTTAAAAAAAATTGAGTCAAAAGATGAACTATAATGTGAAGAAAACAACACGTATACATGTCTTTTCTTTTTCTCTTCATTAGCTAAATACATCTACATTTATGAATAGTATCAAAAACTAAAGCAGACACTTACCTCTTCCATTAGCCCCAAATCATGGATATCTGATTTATCAGTTGGTATAAAACTTAATCACACATTTTGCAGTGATAGTGGTGTCACGACCCGTCTAGGGGCCATGACGGGTACCCGGAGCTGACTACCGAGCACCACTCATTATGCTAATTATCATACTTAACCTGAACACACATAATCTCCAAGGCAATACATGTATATAAATATACATAAGCCCTCACAGTACATAAAAATAATATACAAAATATACGGTGATGTACTGCGTGAGTAACTACTGCCCGCGCATACGTATGCACGGGCCTGCACACTAAGTACGAGACATAATAGCGGACGGGGCCCGCGTGCCCAAATATGTCCCAAAAAAAGTATCAAAAAATGGCACCTCAAGTGGGGGGTGCTCCCGGGATTGATACCCCAAAATCGGGGCCCCTCCTTTACCCCCGTGAACTCGCGTCCGGAAAAAAGGACGTCGGGACGAATTGC
>NC_081342.1:30644386-30734834 GCF_029784015.1 Lycium ferocissimum | reverse complement strand
GGGGGACCCTCAAACTTTGACCGGGAAGAATAAAGGGGATGATCAAATCCCCCCTTTTCGCAAATCGAGGAGGGCTTCTCGGGGCCCCCAATATCCGGAATCTTTTTGCCCCCGGCCCCCTCATATTTATCCCCCGGGGGGTCTTCCCTCTTTGCTTCCCCCTCTTCAATATGCGCTTACCTTTCAATTTTCCTTTCTTCCAAATTTGGGCTGAGCCCGAATAGGGAAAAATGTCCATCCCCCATGGAAGCCGTAAAACAATCCTTGAACAAATGTGTACTAGCGATCACAAATCTATGTACTCTATCTCCCATGTCAGCCATCATAGTTGGAGCATATCTAGCCAATGAATTAAAGTGAAAGTTATACTCCCGGGCACTCATATTCCTTTGCTTAAGATTCAAGAATTTATCAGCTCTGACCCGACGGAGCTCGGGTGGCAAATAATGACAAATAAAAGCTTTCACGCACTCTTGCCAAACCAGGGGAGGTGCATCCTCTCCTCTTGAAGAAATTCAATGATTGTACCAAAAGTACCTACATCCCGGAGTTTATAAGATGTCAACTCCACAGATTCAGTATCGGAGGCATGGATGATTCTCAATGTCCTCAACATTTCATCTATAAAACCTTGCGAGTCTTCATCCGGCTTCGACCCGAAAAATTCTGGGGGATTTAAACTCATGAAATCACCGAGACCCTCACATTGTCGTTGAGCACGAACGACGACCAACGAGTGAATAGGCCCAGATGGCCTCGGTTATACGCGATACCGGCTTGCCCGGTGAGGCGGAGGCATAGGGCGGAGTAGAGACCTATCCTTGTTCTTCGTAGAATAGGCGGAGTGTGAGAGGTATTGGATGGAGCCTCGGTATGGGATTCACCTTCTTCTTTATATTCATTGATGGCTCCTTTCCATCCGTCTTTCTATCGTAGCCTTGCCCTTACGGGCGGTGTGGCTTTCCTTTACTTAAAGATTTATTAAATAATATCGCATAATTAGAGAAAAGAAAATCTTATAACATGGCTCTATCGCACGATCTAACAGGAAGAAAGACAGTCGTTTGTTCCTAAATGCCCCGCAGCCTCTTGTTTATAAGTGTGACGCGCTTCACACCTATAAACGAAACTCTGCTGGACACGGCTCGCAGATACACCCTAGGATGGAACTGCTCTGATACCACTTTTGTCACGACCAGTCATGGCCCCTAGACGGGTCGTGACAAGTAGCTCACAACTTTAACCACTTCAATTGAATTCAAACAATTGGAAGAACATTGAAAAATAAATCCAAAAAATAGACCAACCAAAGTTTTGCATAATTATTTTAAAATAAAGAAGGACCAACCAAAGTTCTACATAATTATTTAAAAATAAGGAAACAAATCTTCAAATAATTCTCTAAAACAATATCAGTTAAAAGCTACAACAACATCCAAGAAAGGAAAATAGAAGTAGATAGTGTCAGCTCCATTCATTACTATGTTAAACCCATCTTTCAAGACGAGCGGTAGAAAATTTTCTTAGTAGCTAAATACTATTGTTTATAAACAAGTGTCAGCTCTTGAAAATTTGAAACATATCATAAAGCTCTATATGGTCAAAACTGCATCCCAATTCTTAATAAGCAAGAACTTGTAGAAGTCATTCCATAATAGTGCTACTATATATAAAATAAAGAGAATGCGTATTCATTTTTCTTTGGAATTGGAAAGGATATGTACAATGAAAGTTTGAGAAGTGAATTCTCATGTTAGGAGCTCATCCTTATTCAGGTTTGTTTAGTGCTAAAACTTGCATTCAACTTCTAAAAAATAAATGAAAAATAAAACAAAATTCCCATTGAAAGATGAAATAAGTCATGCTCAGTTGTAGAAACTTATCCAACAACTGCAACAAGCACCATGGATGGAAAACAAACCTTTTAAGTTTCTAAGTCAAATAAAAACCTTGTAAAGAAGATAAATATTTTTGCACTGCACTAAAAATAGCTTCACCAGGTGTCTATTAACAACTTCTGCATCTATTCTGCAAGAAGAGTCACAGAACAACATATCTTGTGAACATAAAAACAAATGAAGTTCAAAGAGAAGAAAATAGCTATCACATTTTTTATAAAAGCATTCAGGTCATTATTATATGAAGGTAGATCTTTTTTACCATAAGTAGCATGTCTACTCACACTTTATCTCAAGTTTCTTCTCAAGGTCTACTACCACATCCTCCAAGAAAAGGTAGATCTTTTTTGCCATAAGTACCTGTCTTTTGGCTTACCAATATATCTTTGTACTGATGCTTTCCTGCTTGCGGGCTCTCCACTGCTTCTGCGGAACATAATATAGGAGCGGAAGAAAATTGAGAAATTAAATATAATATTATTCTTTTATAAGGATATAACAGTAATAAAAAAATATAACGAAGATTTAATAATGTCTACTAAAACAAAGTAGCCTAATATTTACAAATTTAGTAATGTCCAAAGGAGTGATTTGTGGGGAAAAGAGAGAGAACAAAAACATAACGAAGAACATACATGAGTGTCATCATATAACCTGTTGCTTTCTTCTACATGAGTTTGATAACTCCACACATTTTCACTGTAAAAGATCAAACTAAAATATTTTGGAGTACAGGATACAATAAACAACTTCCTGATGATCTCAAGAAAAGGACACCACTCATAGAAGTCATAATGTAGAGAGATAATTTCCACCACTATATATGGCATTTAGAATCATAAAATTGTACTTAGCATTTTTTTCATTTTGACTTCTTATGATTGCTTTATTTTTGCAGTAACCTTTCCTCACCAAAATCCTTAGAAACAAAGACTATTTAATTCACATTTTCAACTAGCCACAGTCAGTGGCAGAGCCACATAGAGCCGAGGGAGTTCATTCGAACCCCCTCGGCGGGAAAAAAAGTACTGTTTTTTATAAGGTTAAAATTATTTTTTATGTATATATAGTATATGTTGAGCCCCCTTAGACTTCTTCGTATGTTTACTTTTTTATATTTTGAACCCCCTCGGCGAAAATCCTGGCTCCGCCACTGGCCACAGTAAGCAAGGAAAGTACGGCAAGATCGAAGTATTCAACTAATGACTAGCAAGTTAAGCAAAACACATGTCGAAGAATATTCTCATTATTTGAAGATATTGCTAAGAGTGTATGGCAAAATGTACCGAGACTATGATTAATATTGTCTATGGTAAGAATGGATGGCAACATGAATATGGAAATATGATGGTAGGTTCTCCCATTCCAAAGATTACCCGACAGGAGAAGGTATGACTCCTGGTTATTTCCTAGGAAATAGGAGAAGGAAAAAGATAACTCTTTAATAAAATTATAAGTCCAAAGAACTTAGTTAAACTGACATATAAATGTCACGACCCAACTATGGGGCCATGACAGGTACCCGGAGCTGGCTACCGAGCACCACTCACCATACTGTCTACCGTACTTAACGTGGACATATATCATTTTCAACATAAAACTTGTCATAAACTAATTTCTAAATCTCCCCAAAACATGTGTATATGCATAAGCCCACGAGGCTACAAAATGATGTACAAAATATACACTAAGGCAGTCTCATAGTATCTACGACCCACATATAAGTATCTACGAGCCTCTAACTGAAGTACTGAAGTCATAAGGACGGGACAGGACCCCGCCATGCCCCAAATATGTGCACAAAAGAATATATCAATAAGTAGCACCTCCGGAGTAGTGGAGTACTCCTGTGTAGCAGCTGATAGGCTCCTATGAATCTGTACCGCCTACCTGTGGCCATGAAAACAGTGTCCAAAAAGGAAGGACATCAGTACGAACAATGTACTGAGTATGTAAGGCATATATGATAACATGATAAGGAAATATAGAAAACATAAGAAGAAAGTATAACTACAACTGCTTGCCTCTTGAGGGGGAATCATGCATGCCCATTTTTTTACCTTTAAAACATATCACATATACATACATAAGCTGTCTGAATCAATAACATTATTAGCCCGCGTCCGGGGTAATCATCTCACGTCACCCACTAGTGGAGTCTGCCCATGCCATGTAGACATAGTGTAATAAGCCGCCCGCCTTAGCGGTGCTGCCCGGCCATTTAGGCACGGTGTAATCATTATTATACACTAAACATGAAGCATGCATAAGGGCTCAAGTAAAAGTTATAACTCCATCGGAGTGACGCAAGGTCGGTAACCTCCGATTATCTTATGGGACCATCATAATCATCATGTCTCGCCTTGAAGGAACTAGCATTATGAGGTGAGACTAGCAATAATGAATAACAATCAAACAAATCATACATCAAGATCATTAATCCCATAATAGCATCCTTTCATAAGCTTTAGAATCTCTAGACATAGAATCATCATTATCATTATCGTTATCATAATGCATCTCTATCTTCATCCCCGGAGGGGCTCTTAATAATCATAGACTTGTAGCTCTCGGGATGTAAGAAAGTCATGGAAAAGTAGGGGAAATCATGTTGTAAGAGTCATGCCTTAGAAAGAAGAGGGAATGGCCTTACATACCTTTATTCCTCTCTAACTTTGTCGACTAAACGCTTCCCTCCAAGTTCACTATTCTACATTCAAGAGAATTCGTACTAAGCTTAGATAAACGGAATCATGCTTTAAGTCTCAACTAGCACAACTAAGAGCTAATGAAAATTGGGCAGCATCTCCTTTGTTTCAAAAACTTCCTCCATATAATAAACAACTCCTAAACTTCAATAACAACACCCACAATATCATAATCCATAGACTTCACCAAGCTAGACATTATTCAATTCTCAAAATCCCCTTTCAAAGTCATCCATAACCATGATTGCGACACAACATCATGTTTATTCACATATAATGCTCCAACAACATCTTTAATATCATTCATAACGAGATTACATTCATGATATATAGTTACTATTCAAGACTACCACTATTTTCATATTTAAACTTCATGCTCCACTTTCTTCCATAATCCAAGTCTTTCAACCACTCAATATTCTCAATAACATGAAATAAACATAAAACTCACCTTTGATTATGTAGGAATGAACTTTGGATGAAGATACTTCACTTGAAGAAAACCCTAACTTCAATTCTAAAGAAATTTCTAGCTTCCATTAACCCTAGCTAGCATCGTTGCACTTGATTCCACTAATTTTTGGTACTTGATCTTTAATCCCCCTTGAATTTGTGTTGGTATGGTGTATAGAATACTCTAGAGTTCTTGAGAGAAGTAGAGAAGATGAGAAAATGAAAAATTAGAACATGGGTCTTATATTATAATAGTGAAAACCTGACCCGACATGGATTATACGGACAATTATACGGTCCGTATAATTTTATATGGTCCGTATAAGTGACTGTAGAATTGCACCAACAACCGACCCTTTTGTAACCATTATACGGTCCTTTATACAGTCCGTATAAGTGACCGTTTAATATCATCAGTGATGACCCTTCACTGTGACTGTTATACGGACCATTATACGTACCGTATAAAGTTATACAGATCGTATAAAGTTATACAGACCGTATAAATGGTCGTATAACCCACCTCCTTCCCGAACTTGTTCTCGTCGTTTCGTTTGATCTCCAATCCTTATGAGACCTTCTTAACACTTGATTAACACTTCATTAACAATCTAAATATCCTCATAACTCCTCTCCAAGGCATTACCAATCAATCCTTAACTCGATAGTTTGCAAAATCTTTCTCAAAGACAACTTATACTTCACCTTCCCTTGACAAACTTAGTTTCACTAATTCATATAACTTCAAATTCTTACCGTATGCACTTTAAAGCCACCAAATACCCTTCTTATAATCATAAGAGCCTCATGTTCACCTTAACCTCGCGTTAGTCTATTTACAACACAACGACATGAAATTTCCGAGGTGTAACAATAAAGCTCAAAATTTTCAATTCAAATGCGTATTTGATATTGACAGAAATATTTTTGACATGGTGAGCTCATCAAAAACTAAAATCTTGCATTTAGTAGGTCTACAGTTTATATAGTATACTTTACTCTGAACACCTTAAGCCATCTGAGCAGTTACTAGGCATCATTATATAAACCAAGTTACATTTGTTTCGAATTGTGAAAGGGGTATATAGGGGAGATAGTTGTATTTGATTTGAATTATAAAGTATTTCGAGAAAAACAATGAACTTACCAGAATCTTCAAAAGGATCATCTGCGTAAAACATCATAAAAAACTAAAGTTAATAGAAACTTTCTTTAAATTTCAGAAATCATTACTAGAATGACCTGAGAAACATGAAAACTAAACCTCCAGTTTAGTCAACCAAGATTTTAAAATGCCATATATGTCATCCCATATCCAGTCCCACCTTACAAAACGACAAAGAATTCTATTGAAAACAATTTTGGAAATTCGAAAGCGAGAAACCTAGCAATTCTATTGATAACGACGGAGGATAGAGAATAAGGAAACTTACCAGCCATTCTAACTAGATAAATGGGCTACGATTACGTCAGAGAAAGAGAAAACGTTCGGGTTGTTCATGGGCTTTGCCTGAAAGGAATTCATTAGGTTTTTCTAGGGTAATATTTTGTTTCGCTAAGAGGAATCGAGTAAATTATCCTATAAAAAATAGAAGTCAACAAAATTTCAGAAAAGCCTCAAAGCAAATTTGACCCAATTGAAACTAAATTGCACCTTAACGAAGACCTGCCACACCAACAATTAGGAAACAAACAAAAGGAAAAACAAATCAAACTAAGTTCAATAACAACTCATTAATGAAATCAATTTGACAGAAAATGCAAAATGTAGCACATGCATATAACCTTAGAAAAGAAAGGGTTTAGAGATGTGAGTTTTACTTGCGCAGGTGCGGCGTCTGATAAAAAGTGGGTTTGCTCGTTGATTCTAAAAAACATTTTCTTTGGAGGGAACAATTAGTGGGCCAAAATATATTGGAGGGAAGATATAAAATAATAAATCTAACCTCTAGTGGACATTACCCCAATGGCCACGCAAAACATGTACATTTTCGACAAATATGTAATTGCCGCGAACATTTGACCTTTGCGAATGAATTAACGACAACTAGTTGATTGCCATTAAATAAACGCCACTAAAAGACTTTTTTGTAGTAGTGACAAAAACTAGTGAGACTTCTTCGGCTCCAAAATCGAAACCGAAGTTGTCAGATTTTGTCCCATCTAACTACGTAACAACCAGGGATTTCAAGGCCGAGAGGCCTTCTCAACAAGGGGACCGGGGTGCTGATATATCCGACTATATATGCACAATTCCCAGAATAAACTCGAGCAAGTCAAGGAGGACTGTGGTTGGAAAGATATGGAGGTCATTATTCCCAAGCATGCTGAAGCCATAACGACCCATGTGGAGGGGTATCTGAGTGTTTATACATACCCCTTCACATTTAGTCCACTCAACCCGGTGATCGTGGATTTTTGCAAGAAGTACGAAATCTGCCTCGGTCAGATCCACCCCTCGTTTTGGAGGATCGTTGTGCTTCTTCATTATTTTACTGATAATGTGAACGAGACCTTCACGGTCAACCACCTCATCCATTTGTATAGTCCTTGGGTATTTCCGGGGGGGCATGATCAAGCTCACGAAACAAGTAAGGAAAGCTCCCTTCTCTAGCCTTGATGAGAACAGAGACCGAGGCTGGCAGGAAAGATTTGTTCGGGTCAGGACCGAGGATCTAATCCCTAACGATAAGATGCTGTTTACCGAGAAGTGGAACCCGACTCGTAAGCTGCTTATATTTTCAAAACAACCTGGTGGTATTTCTGACGCTTTATTTGTGATAAACTTTAACTGTGCTCGTGTGTTTGTACAACGTAGTTCCCAACTTGGAGGAGTGGATTGGGACAATCTATTCTCAACTTACCTACGCCAGATGCAACTGGCGTTCATTATCCAAGGGTCGATGGGAGGCCTAGAATCACAGTGAGTTTCTGACCGAGGTTCCTACCTTCTCTCTTACGTTACACCATCCCTTACTTACTTATTTTGTTCTTCCTTCTTTGCAGGCCTTTCAAAGGCCACCAAGATCCGGGGGCATAATGAAGAAGAGGCCTCGGACGATGAACCCGACACCGAGGGCCCTTCTAAGCACCCTACCCATCTGCAAACCGGGGTCAAGGCCGCCTAGGAAGATAGGGTTGAGAAGAGGAAAAGAGGATCCTTCGAATATTCTAGTGCTCCTTCTGAGGGCAGAAAGAGATCGAGACCTATAGATAAGGAGGCCTCTGAGGAAGATGCCCGAGCTCGTGTTTTGGGATCCGAGGCCATTGACCTGCTTAAGGACCACTCCGATGACGAGAGCACGCCGTTAGTCATGCACCGACCTTCTGAGAAAAACACCAACCAAGAGCTAAGAAGCTCGACAGACACTATTTGACCGTTGGTGGAAAGTATAAATCAAGAGCCGATCGGCTTAAAAGATGATGCCTCGAGACTGGTGGGTTTGGAAACCCTTGGCTCAAGAGCCGAGGTGTTTAGAGACGCTGCCACCGAGCCTCCATCCACTCAGGGTTCGGAGAAAGATAAAGCCGGAGTAGCTAGGTTGAGGGCAGCACCTTCTTCCTCGAGATAGAAGGTACTTTACATTCCATCTATATATGGTATAAGTTCCATCCTTCCAATACAAGATGTGGCTTCGGCTGAGACCATTATTTGCATACAGGATTCGTCGCCTCGAGCGATGGGCGTTCCGTCCAATAGTGCTAGGGCCAACGGAAAAATGGCCGAGGGATCTGTAGCACCAGAGGAGGCAGCCGGTCATTTGCCCGAGAAAGATGATGCCCCGGCCGTGGGCTATTCAGGTTTTGAACATCTATCCATTCCCGTAGCCAATTGTTTCGGGGTCAATTCCAACCCCCGATTGGAGACTTTCCCTGCCCCAAGCGTAGACTCGAATAAAAAAAGGCCGGTCTCATTGATGGTGCCGGCCGATATGAACATGTTGTTTGGGTCGGTCGGGGTGGCCAGTTACCTGTACCCTCTCGTGACCTAAGAGGTTCGAAAGAAAATGAAGGAGGTTAGCGAATCCTGCCTCTTCAACAAGGCTCAACAGGCTTTGAATCGGGTATGTTTTCTTTCTTTTGTTTCCACACTTAACTTTATTTTCTTGTCTCATTCTAATGATTGCTCCTTCTTGTACTAGGCCTCCGTTCTCCACTATGAAAGTTTCCACCGATTTAGGTTGGGGGTGGACCGTCTCAAGGAGCAGCTCGAGAATAAAACTCAGGAGACAGAAGCGCTCAAGGAGCTCTACGAGCAGCAACTGGAGCATGCCTCGAGCTTTCCCAACCCCTCCACTCTTCAATCGAATTTGGCGAAGGCCCAGAATGAGTCCATCGAGGCTAAATGAAGCATGAACAGTTAGCGAAGAAGGTAAGGGCTTTCGAAGTTCATAACAAGTTGTTAACAACTGATGTTAACGTACTCCTTCTCAGGCCCGGGGTTATGCGACCCAGATTGACCAACTTCGGTCCGAGTCTTGACGAGATCAAATCCGAGCTCGAGAACTTCAAAAAAAAAAATATGATTGGTGTTTCCGTCGATCGGGATGCTCTCAAGGATCAGCTTTGTGTGATGGCAAAGCAGGCTGACAAACTTCGATCGAAACTTGCGTTGGCCTAGTCGGAGCGAGACAACCTTGGCCGAGACTCTGTCAATCTGCAGGCCAAATATAATAAAGCCCTGGGCCTAATCTCGAGTTATGATGGGATGTTAGCCCAGTAAAAGCTGATGTGAACGCGGCTGAGAGGTTTAGCGATACTTGGGCCGAGTATATACGGCATCTATCCCGAAGGGAGACCCTCGAAGAGATTCAGGCCACCGGAGTGGATTTTTCAAACATGATCGAGGAGGCCAAAAGACTCGAGGCTGAGGCAAAGGCCGTGTATGATCCCGAGGAGTCGGATAGCAACCTTAAGTCAGGTAATGGTGGTGCCGAGAGCTCGGATGAAGACCGGGCTTAGGAGTCTTAGATTTCTTTTTGTCTTTTAAACTTAAGGCCGTTTGTTTGAGCCTTTGTCAATCCTTGACATATATATAAAAAGATTTTTATCCGGCTTATTCACCGTTTTTCATTGCCTTGTATTTTGTGTTAAAGAATTAGAATATTCATTGGCTCGGTTGAATGTTTGTCTGATATAAGCCATTGCCTTGGCATGTATCACTGCTTTAGAAAAAATAAAATTTAAAACTCACTCTCGTACCTTGTACCACTTCATAAATTTGGGTTAGGTGTGAATATGTAAAAATCTAGTGTTAAGATGATATTATATCTATATGAATCTATTCTTGATGAATTCGGGTGGAAGATGGTCGTTTTGAAGTCAAACTAACAATTGAAGTTCTTAAGGGCTCTTAAATTCGCCTAAGTTTTGGTAGGTCTGTCTTCTGGGCGATTTTCATTCAAATGTGTTACTAATTTGGAAAAAATTTCTTGATGAAAGTTGTAGATCATTGAAATATATTTCCAATGGTAGGTCGCCCAGCCCGAGAAAAGTTATGTACAAAAAGTTATGTCCGTTTTACTGAAGGGCGCAAAAGCTGGAGATTTCGCCCAAAGTACGCCCGGAAAGTACGGGACGTCCTTTAAAGTACGGGACATCCTTTTAGGATGTACTTCTTCCGTTCCTCACTAGTTTTGGCAGCCAAAGTACGGGCTACAAGTACGGGACGTACTTTCACCGTTTCTAGCAGAGAATTGGGTTTAAAATGGGTATGGTCTTATTTTGTTCCCATTTTTTTTCATGCTCCCAAACCCTAAGGACGAAAATCATTCCTCCAAGTCTTCAAATCAAAGGTAAGAACACCCTTAACATTACTAATACATTCTAACATCAAACCCATGATTCTTGTGACCAAAACCTAGGGTTTGTAGTATAATTCTTACCAAAGTGATTCAATCTAGGGTTTGGGTGTTCTTCATTAGGAAAGTGAATTGTTAAACTTTGTTTAACGTATTAAGGTCTGTCTCTTTTTAAAATCTTTTTTTTTCTTTACTATGAAGGTGATTTGTATGTCTCTTTTAAAAATCCTTTTTGACTATGAAGGTGATTTGTATGTCTATATTTCAAAATTCGTCTTTTTATGTATGTCTAGATTTTCCCAAAAATCTTTCTTGAAGTATGTCTATATTCCAAAAATCATCTTTTCAACTATGTCTACTTGTGAAGTATGCTTATATTGTGAAAACATGAATTGTATTTGAGAATCCTTCCTTGATTGTTTGTATAAGTTATAATTCTTGTTTGGTGGAATTTATTTTAGAATTAAAGATGATTTCTTTTAGACAAGGTCATGCGTGTGTAGGGTCAAGCCCGCATCGAACCTTATACGAACTATACTACTTTGTGAACTCACTTTTCCCATTATTAGATGATTGAACTTAATCTTCTAAAGGTTGGACCTTAAACTTGTTTTGTTGTTGAATGGGTTTCTTGAACTTGAAATTGAATAAGAGATTTGAATAAGATTCTAAATCGGTTATGACTTGAAATGCTTCTATTTTGAGATGATGACTTGAGAAGTGAGATTCGGCTCTAAGCCATGATTAATGATTCGGTAATATGCCATGATTTGTATTTTGTTGGTGTTTGGGCCTGTATGGGAAAGATGTGCTAATCCAGAGGTCGATTAGCCGTTATGGGTCCTAACGTATCGATACGAGTATTGCTGGGTCGGTCCAGAGGACGATGACCTCCGTTGTTTTCTAGCCCAGAGTATCTATTGCTGTGCTAGTCCAGAGGACGATTAGCCTCCTTTGCTCCCTAGCGCGAAGTATCTATTGCTGTGCTAGTCCAGAGGACGATTAGCCTCCGTATCTTCCTAGACCAGAGTATCTATGGCTGTGCTAGTCCAGAGGACGATTAGCCTCTGTTGCTGCTAGTATCTATTGTTGTGCTAGTCCAGAGGGACGATTAGCCTCCGCGGTTTCCTAACCCGGAGTATCAATTGATTGATCTGCCTGTGAGTGTCTTGTTTCGTACTTTGATTAGCTTGTAAGTGGCTTGTTTCATATCTTGTTGCTTGTGAGTGGCTTATGGTGATTTAAATTCGTCAGTGAAATACTTGGCCTGGTAAATGGTAAGGAGTTAAGTTAATGTGTCTGTCATTGTTGGATTCTTTGATGACTCTTTAATGTTCTTTGACTCACTTTATTCTGGTTTGAAACCGTTATTTTCATTGATATCATTTTATTGATTTTATTCATTATATCTTATTTTGTTAACTATTGCCCCTTAGACACTATTTAGTACCCGGTACTCGAGCATACCATTATTGTTTTTTATGGTATTTTAGGTATCATTGAGGAGCAGGTTTGTGATACGCCTACGACTTAAGAGAACTTGCTACTTTCGATACTATTCGGTGAGCCCACATGATTGTTCGTGGGGCACCATTCTATCCTTACTTTTCGTATTTTAGTTTTGGGCTGCGTCCCGATGATTTAGACATTGCTCATTATCTTAGAAGCTCCATATTATACGTTAACGTGGGTAGTTGTTGAGTTATTGATTAACTCTCGTGCACGTTATTACGTTTGACTAAGTATTTGATGAATAAAGACTTAAGTCGCTAATTTAATTCATATATTTATGATTTGTACATTTATTTTATAAACTGTTGGAGGCGAATATTGAACCTGGCAGGTTCAAGTGTTGTTATTGCATCTTTCAAGCTCTTCCGATGCTGTTCATGACGTCGGATGCCAGTCACGTCTAGGGTGGGTTTTGGGGCATGACATACCTTTAACAATAGTATCGTTTTAGGTGTGCTACGTTCCAGTTGTTTGGAAGTTATTTTTCATTTTCACTCTCGAGGGCGATAGGAACCTTTCCCGGTTATGCCAGTGACTCTATATGGCCCTTCCCAGTTCGGGGGCTCAATTTTTCTTCGTTGGGGTTCTTGGTGTGAAGTGTGATCTTTCTCAAGACCAAGTCCCCAATCTGAAAGTGCCTAAGGTTAGCCCTTCGGTTATAATATCTTTGCATCCTTTGCTTTTGAGCTACTAACTGGATGTAGGCAGCTTCCCTCTTCTCGTCCACGAGATTCAGACTAGCAGACATTGCTTCGTTGTTCGAGTCTTCTGTAGCATGTTGAAATCTTAAACTTGGTTCAACAACCTCAACAGGTATTAGCGCCTCGGTCCCATATACCAAGGAAAACGGTGTTTCCCTAGTACTCGATCTTACCGTTGTGCGGTAGGCCCATTAGACATTGGGTAGAATCTCCTTCCATCAGTGCTTAGAGCCGGTCAGCCTTTTCTTTAAGTTCTGCAGTATAATTTTGTTTGTCGATTCAGCTTGGCCATTCGCGCTCGGGTGATACGAGGTGGACAAGATCTTTTTGATCTTGTATTCTTCGAAGAATTTGCTGACTTTGCTGCCTATGAACTGCTTCCCATTATCACATGCAATCTCCGCGGGTATCCCGAACCGACAGCTTATATGATCATAGATGAAGTCAATGACTTCTTTTTCCCTAACCTTTTTGAGCGCTTGTGCTTCAATCCATTTAGAGAAATAATCAGTCATAAGTAAAATAAAATATGCCTTACCCGGAGCCCAGGGCAAAGGCCCTACTATGTCCATTCCCCATTTCATAAATGGCCATGGGGAAAGGACCGAATGAAGTTCCTCACCCGATTGATGTATCGATGGAGCGTGCCTTTGGCATTCGTTGCATTTTCGAACGAAGGCTTTAGCGTCCTTCTCCATCTCGTTCCAGTAGTAACCGGCTCTGATCAGCTAGCACACTAGTGAGTCGGCTCCCAAGTGATTTTCACAAGTCCCCTCGTGAATTTTTCTCATAGCATAGTCGATTTCCCCCGGCCCCAAACATCTCGCCAAGGGACCGTAGAACGACCTTCGGTACAACTGGCCATCGACCAAACAAAATCTGGCTGCTTTGGTTCGAAGGGCCCTCGATTCTTTGGCATCGGATGGTAGCTTCCCTGTTTCAAGATAGTCTATGTATTTGTTTCTCCAATCCCAAGTGAGGCTAGTTGAAATTTATCTCAGCGTGGCCGGTCTCGATGATTGAACTCATCAGCTGCACCACAGCGCCGGAAATAAACCCTTCTGATTCTATCGATGATCCCAGGTTTTCCAGAGCATCGGCCTCATTATTTTGGTCCTGAGGCACGTGTTCCAATGTGCTTGAATCTACGAAGGACCACCTGTAGTTTTTCTAAATATCTCTGCATTCGATCGTCCTTAAACTCGAATGTGTCGTTCACTTGATTGACTACCAGGAGGGAATCGCATTTAGCCTCAATGATTTCGGCTCCCAAGCCCTTAGCTAGTTCTAAACCTGCAATTGATACTCGGCTTCATTGTTAGTCAAATTAATAGATCTAATAGATTGTCTTATTACATCACCAGTGGGTGGTTTGAGAATGATCCCCAGCCCGGACCCTTTCATGTTGGAAGCAAAGTCCGTGCATAAGGTCCAGACACCCGAACTAGTCCCCGAGGTAAGGAGTAATTCTTTATCGACTTCGGGAATCATGGCCGGTGTGAAGTCGGCCATGAAGTCTGCCAGTATTTGGGATTTGATAGCAGTCCGGGGTCTATATTCAATATCGTACCCGCTAATCTCTACAGCCCATTTTGCTAACCGGCCTGAGAGTTCGGGTTTATGCATGACATTCCTTAAGGGGTATGATGTTACGACACATATAGGATGACATTGAAAGTAAGGCTTTAATTTTCTAGATGCACTCAACAAAGCCAATGCTAGTTTTTCTAAGTGTGGGTATCGGGTTTCCGCGTCACCTAGGGTCCTGCTCACATAATAAATCGGGAATTCCATATCTTCTTCTTCTCGAACCAGGACACCACTTACCGCTACCTCATACACCGCCAAGTATAGATACAGCTGCTCGTTTGCTTTTGGTATGTGTAACAAAGGTGGGCTCGATAAGTACTTCTTGAGTTCTGCTAAGGCCTTCTGACACTTGGGGGTCCAGGCGAAGTCGGTTTTTTTCTTCAGCAATGAGAAAAACCTATGAATTTCGTCCGAGGATCTGAAAATGAATCAACTCAGGGCAGCTATCCGCCTGGTCAACCTTTGCACCCCCTTGGTGTTGTTTATCATGGTGATATCTTCAATGGACTTTATTTTGTCCGTGTTGATCTTGATCCCTCGATTCAATACCATGAATCAGAAAAACTTACTCGAGCCTACACGAAGCACATTTTTCGGGTTCGGCCGTATTTGTACTTCCTTAGTATGTCGAAAGTTTCCTGCAAATACTTTAAATGGTCCTCTGCTCGCAGGGACTTAAAAACTATGTCATCTCTATAAATTTTCATTGATTTTCCTATTTGATGTTCGAATATGCGGTTGACTAACCGCTAATAGGTGGCACCGGCATTTTTTAGCTCGAAAGGCATTACATTATAACAATATGTGCCAAACCTAGTCACAAAAGAGATTTTTTCTTGGTCCTCCGAGTCCATCCGTATTTGACTGTACCCGGAATAGGCATCGAGAAAACTCACAGTCTTGTGGCCCGCCGTGGCATCGATCATGCGATCGATGCTGGGCA
The DNA here is from genome assembly GCF_029784015.1 of Lycium ferocissimum. Lineage (NCBI taxonomy): Eukaryota > Viridiplantae > Streptophyta > Magnoliopsida > Solanales > Solanaceae > Lycium > Lycium ferocissimum. The sequence goes on along the minus strand of NC_081342.1, from coordinate 30,719,228 downwards.
AAGGAAATGAATCCTTCGGGCATGCCTTATTTAAATTTTTGTAGTCTATGCACATTCTAAATTTGTTTTCCTTTTTAGGACACCAGGATCAGGGCCTGTGATTGCTATTTGGTTTCTTCCCCTTTGTTCGACTTGCCGTCCTTCAATACTGAAGCCTTGGCCGTTGCAACCGCTTCTTTGACCGTGAACATTTCCACGCTCCGTTGTGCGTTGTCACCATAAATGGTTTTGATTCCTCCGGGGTCGGAACTTTAATGCTTGGTAAACTTTTCGAGCCGAGGGGTCACTACTCTCATGTTGTGAATCCATGGTCTTCCAAATAATGCATTGTATCCCATGTCTCCCTCTATCACATAAAATTTGGTCGGTTGCGTGGTACCAGCCGTGTTGATTGGTAAAGTGATCTCACCCTTCGTCATTTCACGCATTGCCATGTTGAATCATGGAGGACTCGGACCGGGGCACGATCTTGGTGCGAGTAGTCCCTCGTACCATGGTCTTAAATAATGCGATGACTCTCCATCGGATAATGTTAGCCGAGCTACCTAGATCAATCAAAGCACACGTTTAATTCTAAATTTATTAACAAGGGACGATATTACCGTTTAGGTATCATTGTGAGGCGTCGTTGAATGATGCCTTCTATATCCTCGTCATTGAACGAGATGGGATCGTCGGGGTCATAACTCTGAATACGCTTCTCTCTTGTTATGGAAACTTTGGCGCGTTTCATTACCGGCCCTTGGCAATGTTCGCTCCCCCCATAATCATGTGGATCACCTGGTAAGGCTCTTCCGGTCTATCTTGCTTATTGGCATCCACATTCTTGAAATGAGTTTTGGCCCATTCACTTAGGAACTCTCGAAGATGACCCAAATTAAACAAACGAGCGACCTCTTCTCTCAATTGTCGACAGTCTTCAGTTCGATGGTCGTGACTGTGATGGTACTTGCAAATCTGGTTCTTATCTCATTTTCTCGGGTCAAACTGGATGGGCCTCGGGTGTCGTGTTTTCCTGTTGCGAATGACAGCTGCTGCTATAGTTACCACATCAACGTAGAAGTTATACTCGGACAATCTCGATGCTTCTTTGTTTCTCGATGGTCTATCCGTCATATTCCTGTTCATTAAGCCTCGATGACTCGGGCCGCGATCATTTCTTCTATTGCTTTTGCCGGACTCACCGTTGCGCATATTACCCCTCCGATCGGGTGGATAAGGCTGATATCTGTCATATGAAGATCTTGGTTCTCGATCCATCGTTTTTCTTGATCGATCGTTTCCTTTGGTGGAATGCCACGACCCTAATGCAATTATCAAAATCTTGTCATCCTCGATCCGAATCTTCGATTGGTACCTGTTGTGCACATCGGCCCAGGCGATTGTCGGGAATTCTACCAGGTTCTATTTTAGTTCCAAAGATGTGATCGAGCTTCTCGGGTTGAGCCCCTGGGTAAAGGCTTAAACGGCCCAATCATCTTGTACTGGTGGCAGATCCAAATGTTCCATCTGAAACTGGGCCAGAAATTCTCGGAGGGTTTCGTTGTCCCGCTGTTTGACGTTGAACAAGTCTGACTTCCTTGTTTCAACTTTGATGGCCCCAAAGATGAGCTTTGACGAAGGCATCTGCAAGCATAGCAAATAAGTCAATTGAATATTCGAGCAAATGGTGATACCATATCATTGCTCCCTTGGATAGGGTTTCCCCGAACTTCTTTAGAAGCACCGACTCCCTCTGTTCATCTGCGAGGTCATTGCCTTTAATGGCAAATGTGTATGCGGTCACGTGCTCATTTGGCTCAATGGTCCCGTTATACTTCGGGATGTCGGGCAAGCGGAACCTTTTTGGGATCGGTATTGGTGCAGCGCTAGGTGGGAAAGGCATCTGAACAAACTTCTTCGAGTTCGGTCCTTTCAATACCGGGGGTGCTCCAGGAATTTGATCAACCCTTGCGTTATAGTTTTCCACCTTCTTGTCGTTTGCCTCTATCTTCTTTTCCCTCGTTTCGTCAGTTCTTCGAGCATTCTTATCAACTCGACATTTTGTTCGGGGTTGTTCCTGTTGTTCCCAGCAATGTGTCTATCTTCAATTTCCTTTGTCTGCCCAGATGGAGCAACGCTGGGTGCTCAATTCTGATTTTGCAATTGCGCTATAACCACCTGCTAGGCTTGTAATTGCGCCATAGCCATGTCCAACTGGTTTCGGAGTTGTTGCAACGTGGCTCCATTATCCCTACGTACTGGCACGTCACCTACTGATGATCCAATCTGGTTAGGATCAATTGGTACCCCATTGTCGTTAGGCACCCCATTGTCGTTTTCCTCGTGGTGGCTTGATTCGGCGTGAAAATTGACAGAATGAGAGTCTGACATATCGGGTATACCTGAACAAACTTCAAAGAACAAGTGTAAAAATATCGAGTGTTATCAAAACTCGTATTAAACCACCACTATTATCCTAGGCCCCACAGTGGCGCCAAACTGTTTACCCTAAAAATGGATAATAATTGAATTTGTACGCGGTGCTAAGGATATGTGGTTTGGTTTAATGCGATTGAGTTATTATGTGACAAACAATAAAGTAAACACAAATGTGAAAGATCTGACCACAATGGATAATGAGCGGCCTCGGGTCCTGGGGCCCGAGATCGAACCACAATGGCCAGGTAATGAACAATGAACAGTAGTGAAATACTTAGAAAGGCGACAGAACCCTTTGCTAACAATTGTATTGTACTTGTGCGCGTATGAGAAAAATTGCTGAAACTAAAGGGGTCCTCCTCTTTATATAGTACAGGAGTCCTAATCCTAGTACAAGTCTAAACAAGGCATCCAATCTTCTGTTATTTGATAGGAAAGATTGGTGCCCGAATATCCGGCTGGTGGCGAATATTTTGGCCTTCCCATTATGGTGATCAACTGCCTTCTCATCATACCTCGGTGTCCGACCCCAGCCGAACTGAACAACTCGGGGCTGACCGAACCGAACTCAATTCCCATGTCGGGAAATCGAGGATATCCCTGTCCTCGATTTTACCCGTATACAATATGCTTGCCTATTTAGTTTATTAAGAAATTAAAAGGAAAGATGCTTTTAGTCCATTCCACCTTTTATCCTCAAAACTCAATTGCACAGTCATTGGCATAACATCAACAAACACTTCATTTTTCATAATTAGGACATTAGACAGTAGACCAAATGGTGATTGGATGAGTGCTAAAATAATGCCAAACCGAATTAATAAATCAGTCCATATGTACTTCCTTAACACTTCAATAACATATACCCCTCTATTTCCATTTCAATTTGATTGTGTCACGACCCAACCCCATGAGCCATGACTAGTGCCCGAGCTGGACACTCGTATACGAACCTATCAAATGTAGTCAGATTGAAACTAAGGTAATATGGAAATTTGCAAAAGCAAGCTATAGACTCATAACGCCATATATCACAATGAACCTGTCTCCTGAGGAGTCACAACTAACCAAAGCATAACACAATATGCAAGCCGACAAGGCTGCCACTATATACGGAAATACCCAAAACGAACCGTATCGACATAGCTGACCAAAACCTATATACAACCCACACATGTCTACAGACCTCTAAGAGTATAAGAGTGAAATATGACGGGACAGGGCCCCGCCGTACCCCTGGATATGCATAAGTCTACATCAAAAGATCTGTACCAAAATAATCTAGGCTCCGGAACAATGGAGCTCTCCAAATAGCTGAGCAGAAGTCCTAGGCTGGGGGATCACCAAACCGAGTGTCTGTACCTGCGGGCATGAAACGCAGCCCCCGAAGAAAGGGGGTCAGTACGAGGAATGTACTGAGTATATAAAGCATGAAATACAATAAAGGAAGTCATAACTGAATAAAAGATTACAGGAGGCAAGTATGATAATCAAAGATACCGATGCACCTGTGCCTGATGAGATGAGAATCATGCATATCTATATCATATACCATACCCGGCCCATTATGGGACTCGGTGAATGAAGTCATATACATATACCATACCCGGCCCTCTAGTGAAGGTCTCGGTGTCATAATCATATCATATCATATCATATATATATATATATATATATATATATATATCCCGTACCCGGTCCTCTAGTGAGGGACTCGGTGAACAATGCAGTGAAACTATGCACGAATACATACCCGGCCCGAGACTCGGTGAATGATACATTAACGGCATGCACGAGCAGAATATCATGAGCAACCATATGCAAACTAAATCATCATCTGAGACTCAATAGAATAATTAGAATGAACTAACACTTGAGAACCGAAGACAACAGTCATATCACTATGGATTATATCAAAATAGGACTCCAGGAATCATAGACACGTATCAGGACATAATGAAATAGCTTCTGGGAATCAAAAACATTAGCCATTCTAGTATCTCTAAGAATAGGAGCTTCTTTGGAATTTATACGTTCGTCGTCTATTTGTCTCATATAGACCATGCCAAAAGAAAGAAGGGATAGCTTTACATACCTTTGACGCTTAATCCATGACTCGATATGTATACGTTGCCCGAAGTACCTCAACCTATATTAAGACGTTAAGAACTATGGTTAAGCTACGGAAAGGCTTAAAACTTGTTTCAAAGTTAGTGGTTTATTTCTAGAAAATTGGGCGGCATTTCCCCTATATCGTTCACTTCCCTCACATTCAAGCCAACTATAAAAACAACCAGAATAACATCAACAACAACACGTCCAAGTTACCATATCAAGAACTAGTCAAAACAAGATCCAAGAACACCTCGAAACAGCCCGCACCGCACGCACAACACTCCAAATCAGTCCACACGTTGCACATTCAACAATAATTAACATAACGACCACGACATACTCAAGTTATTCCTAATGATCTATAGCCACAACACATCATCAAAAATGACCTTACAATAACATGCCCCAAACAGCCCATCATTACAACAACACAAATACATAATCATAACCACACTTATAATCCTTCAACTCAACAAGAACAGCCCCTAAATACAATATAACAATGCCCAACAACAACCTCAAATAGCAACATAATCACGTGAAAATTTTCCCCAAAAATCTCATCAAAACAACCCACAACCTCATGAACATCTAATCCAATTCATGTCCCAACAATTTCATATAAACAACTACCGCTTTAATTATCAAGATTCCTTTATTTTTAACACATGATCCATAACAACAACAACAACAACAACAACAACAACAACAACAACAACAATCAAACCTAATCCATCATTATTAAATTAAGACAACTCCAATATAGCCAAACAGAACCTTAACGTTAGCATATACAATTCCTTGCATCCAATTCCGCTTAATACGAGTTAATCTCTCAAATACAACATCATTTACTCCAATTACACTATAAGAAGAAGAAATCTTACCTTGAATTAGCTAGAACAGATCCTACAATCACTTGCACCAATTGCACCACTTCTTCTTCCTCAATTTAAATTCTAACGTGGCTGCTCCTTTAAATGTTTAGAACACCTCTAGGGAATTATAATTTCCTTTCTTTCACAATCTTGAAGCTGGCCGTGAGCTCAAGGTGCCGCCATGGCTGTTTGTGATTTTCTCCAAGTGAATTGTGAAGATGAAATATGTGATTAATGAGTCATCAACTAGGTATATATATGCAGCCTGCCCATTTGACATGTGTCCCACTTTAGCATGTCATCATCCATGCTCCAATCATAATTGTCCATATATTTTAGTGGGGCCCACTTAATAATCTGATCATGGCTATTAATTAATCCCTAATCTTCACTAATATCTCCACTAATTGTAATTAATTAGCAAACCGTGCATTATTAAAATCGGGATTAAAAGTCCTTGTCTCATATCTCAAAAATTATCTTGTCCTTGAACTTATGTCGATTAGCTTACGAATAATCCAACGTACAAAAATACGGGATATAACAGATTGTCTTACTTTTTTTTAGTCGATTTAAAAAAGAATGTCTCTTTCCTTTTTTTTTACAACTCTTTAATTCCAACTTTATACATGACATGTGTAAGATGTCATGACCCAAATAGTCGTGAGTGACACCCACACTAAATCTCCTAGTGGGTGAACCATCCCCTTACCCAATTATCAAATCATTTAAACAATTATAAAACAATTACCAGAATTAAATCATAAACCCGTCTAGTCATGCCATAAATAAATTAAAGTGCGGAAATCTAACTATTACAACCCCAAAATCCGGAAGTCATCGTACAAGGACTCTAAACACAAATGTCTAAAGAATGAACAACTACCTATAAATGTAAATAATGTCTGGAATGAAAATAGACATCAAATAAGAAAGATCTTCAAGCGGCATGGCAAGATTAGGAGCTCATCCTCTGATTTGAATGGGAAATAGCCCCAAGCTAGATATAAGGTCTGGAAGATGTCTCTGGCACACAATCTACACTCAAATAAAAAGTGCAAAGCAAGGTAGTATCAGTACAAACACTATGTACCGGTAGATATCATAGGCTGACTAAGATTAGCATCATGCATACATTCATAAAATTAACAAGGTAGGCAGATAGGCACACACCACATAACCAAATAATGTCATCAACATAATAGACAGCCAACACAAGAATAAGAAGAGTCCAGCCACAACCATCAACAAGAATAATACAAGTCCGATGCAATGCAATGCAACAATAATAGTATCTCAACCGTGTACACACATGCCAACTGGTAATGTTTTCCCAATTAGCCATGACCTGCAGGGGACCCATGGTGTCCATGTACCACTCGCTTCGAAACTGACCTCGGATCACGAGCCCATAACTAAGCCACATCCTCACCCCTGTCAAATGTGTATCATAATATGAATCTCAACTTATTTCCAGTCCAACAGTCAATATGGAATATGATCAGCCAACAATATCATGTCAAGAATTACAAGGCATCAAGCCACAAGTCATATTTAGACTCAAGTAAATTAACTGATCAACATAGTGAATATGTAATCGTCTCAATCAACAAGAAGAGTATATATAAACTCCTTCCTTCTTATAACACAACAATTACACCTCCGATTTCAATACATAAAGTAATGGAGACAAGCCCATAATGTCACACCCCAACCTTGGGGGGGGGGGGGGGGGGGGTCGGCACCCGGCACCCAAAGGCCCAAGCGAACCAATCGTGATGTCTGAACTCTGTAATATAAATCATAAGCTGACAAGGCCCAATAACATACATATGCATAACTGAGGCCGACAAGGCCAACAAAACACTTCAACACTAAATGATAGTCTGTAAGCCTCTAAGAGTACTAAAATGCAACAACTGGTCTAAACAGGGCCCCGTCGTACCCAACCCCATCTAAATATATGTATATACATTCATGCATCCTATCTAATGACTCTGACCATCAACTAGGGACAATGGAGTGTGGACATCCCTGATGAACTTTGGTACCCTCGTTACACCAATGCCCGCATTTTGGGCATGATCACAGCGTCCCCAAACAAAAGGACGTCAGTACGAATAATATACTGAGTATATAAGGCATGAATAACAACATAATGAAAGTATGGAAGAAACATGAGATAGGAGAAGTAACCTGTACATCTGATTGCCTCTTAAGGTGGATATCCTGCATGCTTAGCTTTTAAAAAAAATATTTTTCATACATATATAATATAAGTGTTAGTGCTGCGGAACGTGCAGCCCGATCCATAAATGTTAGTGTTGCGGAACGTGCAGCCCGATCCATATATCATATCATCCCGCGTCCGGGGCATCCCGCGTCTGGGGTATCATCATAACGGTCTATTAGTGGTGTGCACAATAGGTATCATACCCGGCCGACTATAGCGCAGCTCGGTAATGAAAATAAATACATATATATATATATAAGTGCAATGCAAGATCGACTCGGAAGAGATATCATAAGAAACGAAGTGACCTATCGTCGTTACCCTCCGACTATCATTATTGTCGCTACATTCTTTATCTTTTCAATTCAAGAAACAATATGTGGAGAATAGGAGATATACTTCAATAGTAATTATATAAGTGATAAAGATCGGCTCAACTAAATAAAATACCATTAGCTCAACCTCAACATGAAGAATAACATAGTGAACAACCTTTTTCCAATCGACCGTAAAAGATACGAGTTGCGGGAAAGTACTACTACACAACCCATATTTAAATCAAGAAAACAAGCTTCACCATTAGGGAGTGGAATCAACTCAACTTTAATGGAAAAAGTACCACGATGAACATTATACTTCTGTAGGTAAACAAGAAGGATAAGAAATGTGAGAAAATATTTCAATGTGAACTATTCATGAGAAGAAGTAAGGTTAATCATTTTGGAACAACCTCGATACATGTTTAACGGAAGACCTTTCAAATGATAACCAAACGGAATATGGAAGCATGGAGAGTTATTTTATACGAGTCATATAGGAAGTAGAGGTTAGCTCGTTCATTCTTGGATATGATCGACACAAGTCAACAGGATAACATTCCAAAAAAAAAAAGTGCATTTGAATTCTAGTCATGCCAAGAAAAGAAAAAAAAGCCCTACATACCTTGATGACAAAGTTTTCCACGTTCCACGAGTCCTCGAATACCTTACGAATGATAACCTACATCATACGACCAATTTGGTATCAATTCCAAGTTCATAGCTTATGGAAATACTCATTGAGGCATTTCATCGAACAACTTGCGGGCGTAGGTTCGTAGGGTCATTTGTAGTTCAATTCCTCCATACAAAACTACCATTTTCTTTTCCCTTACTCCTATTCCTCATTATCATTCCATCCATAACTCCATAATTCCAAGAAATGCATTTAAACCACAAGAAACAGGAAACAATCAAGTTCATTCATAAGAATTTATATGAGTTCATAAGAGTGGTATTCATGGGATTTTCTCCCCAATTTCTAAGTTAAATACTTGGAGAAGCTTAAGAGAATCATTAAAATGAAGAAAAATACCTTAATTGATGAAGAACATTCCGAAACAAAGATTACTTCAAGGCGAAGTTTTCATTCGAGAAGCAAAATAGTGAAGAAATCACGATTCCGTAATCACCATGTTGTTCTTCATGTTAAAGTTGACTGATTTGCACTTGGATTGGTTTGGATTCATGGGGGATTTATTTGGAGAGTATATTAGGGTTTCCTTGGTCTTTGAATATGAAGAAATAGGGATAAAATCGTGAAAAGGTGATATATATACAAGGACAAAAATTAAGCCACCGACCAAGGTCCTCTGTCTAGCAGAAGTTTGCACCCTTTTACGGAAATGTGAATATCTCTCTACTCCGACATCGTATCGACGAACGGTAAAATGATGTGGAAACTAGACTCGTAGACCTTAAATTTGATAGGTAGATCACCCCTTAACTCCAAGTATATTTAGAGAAGCTCCTAGACGATACCCAAATTATGAAATTTATAAACTATATGTAGATTTGTCGGCTTTCGTATTACAACTCGTTTGAATTACAAACTTAACAAGCGACTATTATACGATTCAAATACTTCATATCATTACTTGTTAGCATGTGAAGCAAATCTCACCCAAAAGTACAAGTTATCGTATTCCCAACTTGCCGATGTTAAAACTAGTCCCCTTTGATTCATTCACCCTCCAAACCTTCCGCCACTTACTAATATTATTTATAGACTCTTATAACCATTTATATTAATAAGCTCAATTCCTTTTAACCTCAAGATATTTTCTTTTGAACTTGCATCGACTAACTCATGATGCGACTTTAATGTGCAAAAAAATAAATCTGGGGTGTAACACACAAAACCAACCAATCGCAGTACCTAGGAATTCCTTTTCTTACCGAAGACCTATACATGCTTTCTCCCATCAATTCTATTACATATACATTCAACTAATCAAAGTCTAACTCAAGTAAACCATAACCTACCTCAAAGCCGAACTGGAACAGTGCAATTACTCCGCAATAGTTTTCCCCTTTCGCAAAGCTTCAGAACATTCAAAGTCTAGCAACATAAGAGTAGTGAATCATCTACTCAAACAAACAACAATTGGGGAAGAGAACCCAACTACGTCTACCCTTTTCAAATGGGTGAACTATTACTAAGTGTGAATTCATCATAAAATCAACCCCAACCATCATACTATTCCAATTCATGGGTTTTCTAATCAATTCATCCCCTTTCAAACGTATTTAGGCTAAAGTTTCCATTTTTATTAGAACCCTAAGTCTCAATCAATAATTTCCACCATTAATAATCAATTTCTCACTCTAGGAAGTGATAATCTATACTCTTAGATGATTAAACAATAATAAAATTGATAACCCAACAATTATTCACGGGTTTGCAATTTCTAGGGCTCTAACCTTTTCTTCCACCATTAAAGGACCCTTAATTCATGTAGGAACTTACGAATGACAATGGAATCATGAACAATAAAGGGGTTGGAACTTACCTTCAATGGAGGACCCACCAAGACTCTAAGGAATTCGCCTCTTATTCTCTAGGAAACAGTTTTTAGTGTAAAGTGAGGAATGACTCGAAATTCCACAATATAAAAGTCAGTTCTGCCTCCCGTCGACCGCTATCGATGTTCCGCTACAGCGGTCTCGCTATAGCGGGTATTGACCGCTATAGCGGACCTCATTAAATCTCATTTTCCCGCGGCGGCGAGCCTCGCCCGCTATGGCGGACTATAGCAGTAATACCACCGTTGCAGCCGTCCAAATCGACCAGTGAGCTCTGGTTTTTCACCCAAAATCTTAACACCAATCCGAGGCCTTACAGACGCAAACCAAACATGTACATATACATAAAAACACGTTACGGACTCACCCGTGGCCTCGGAATTTGCAACGGAGGTCTAATTTACCAAGTATATAAGACAAGTTTTCAAACAAGTGCACAAATAAAATCAAAGGCCTTATTTCAGAATTCTAGCTCCTTAAATTATCACTAGACTCGCTCCTAGTTTCGAAAAGGACTGGCGGGGGGTAAAATGGTCACAATACCCATAACGACCTAGCGGGTCATTACATAAGACCACAAGATTAAAGGGCATTTTGGTACATTCTACGTATCTTTAGTTTAAGACCACAAGATTCAAGCTTGCCTAGTGCAGTTATCTCTCCTATGTGATTTGCGAGCTATTATACAGGAGCGGGGTTTACCCTGTGCGCACCCCAAAGGGTAGCGGCTACAGGTTCCCTTGTCATTAAAAAAAAAAATCACAAGATTCAAAAGTCCTTATTTACTTTCTTAAATTCCGTGCCAAGTCAAAATCAGACAAACAAATTGAAATGAAAGGAGCAGTCCATTTCTACTTCAATAACATATATTCACAAGTATTTTCTCCACGAATCAAAGAAACTTACTCTTTTTGAATTGTGTAAACTTTCTTCAGGTAGAATGTTTGAATTGTCAACTTAATAAATGCAGATATTCTTTTTGGGACAAACCGACACTTAAATTGGGACAGAGGGAGTATTCACAATTACTTTCTCCACGACGAAAATAAATTCAACACGAATCAAGAAACCTAAAGAAGAAGTGTAGCTCACCTCGCGATCAATATTGATAGTTTCAGCAGCATGACGCATAATGGAATGAACAAGTTTGCTTTTATTATACCTTTCTTCACAACCCTGAATATCTTCCTCAGACACCCTTCGTTTACTAAGATCAATATAACCTTGGTCTTTATCAACCCTTAGGACCATAACAGGCTCTATTCTACCGACTTTAATGAGACTACTAATACTCCTAATTGTCCGACGAGAAAGCTCAGAGAAAAGGATCGTGCCTTCAATGTTATTGTATTCCAGGAGGGAAAATAGGCACCACTGTCAGCCATGCTTTTGACTTGTAACATTACAGCTTGGTCTACTTCTGGATACTTGGACTCGTACATTCGACATTCTAGGTTCGGAGCCATGACTCACGCGTCCGGAACGTGCAAAACGAGAGAGGAAACTCTAGATATACCGAGATATAATTTTAACAACAGATGCCGGAAAAGTCTAAAATGGCCTCTTAAATAGGACAAATTTTGTGGGGCGCCATATTTTAATCCCCATTTAACCGGTGTGTCTTCATATGATCCAAGATTTAAATTTTAAGGATTTAATCTTAAAAAAATATTTTAAATGTTATGCAACACTATATATATAATAATTTTTTACTCATAAATTTATGCTCCGCGCAAAAGTTAAGGTTTCAATTGAAACCCCACTTATAAGGCTACATACACTTCTGTGTATCTTAATTAGGTTTTATTTTGCCTCCAAGTGTTTTGATATCCGTATCATATCTATCCGTCGCTAGTTCCTATTACCTACCAAGGATTTTTCTTAGCTTTTAAATCCATATTACAATAGTTATTTTGCACGAATATCACTATAATTAATTTCAAATAAAAGTGTCTATTTCTTCTTAGTTATTGTATAATAGTATTTTTCTACTTTACAGAAATTGAAATATAATGCATTGAAAATTTTTCAAATATATATATATATATATATATATATATATATATATATATATGGTTGTTTTGGACAAATTGATGATAGGGTTTGTACTTTATGGTAAATGGAACTTATGTCTCAACTTTGAGCTTATTTTGGAGCAGAGATTTTTAAATCGTGTAGTTATTATTGTCACACCCGTTCCCTCCAACTATCATTATTGTCGAAAACCCTAAACGTCGACTCAATATATTTTTATATATATATATATATATATATATATATATATATAAATGGAGAAAACAGATATACATACATACGGCATAAAATAAAGTGATCCGCCATATCGTCAACAAAATAATGGCCCTCCAAACTAAAGAACCATGACCATTAGCTAAAGAGTATGACCCGCAAATATATACAAACATTCAAGAAACAACATAGAAAGAGAACAACTTCTTTACTTCAATCTTGAATTTAAAGTCCCCGATAAAAGATGAAAACGCAACTAAATAAAGTACCAATATGTAAAGCGAAAATCAAGAAAGACAACCACCGTGCAATTTAAAAAGGAAGAAATCACATACGACCCAATCCAACCTTCGCTAAGAGAAGACAGTCAGTGGTCGCAACACAAGCCTTAAGTAAATAATCGCAATCCAACAACTTTAATGGAATCAAGACATCACACTTTAATGGAAAAAATAACAATGAACATTATAATAGCTTTCAGGTAAACAAGCCCCGATATCAATAATGTGAGAAAATATTTCAATGAACTATTCGGCATTGCCGCTTCCGGTTAATCACTGGAACAACCTCGATACGTTTAATAATAATAAGACCTTTCAAATAGTAATAATAATAATAAAATATGGAAGCCTGGAGAGTTATTTTATAAAATATCAGGAAGTTCGGAAGAGTTTTGTACACACCCCGTTCAGTGGTTTTGGAAAAGCCTTAGAAAATAATATATCACACCCCCTTCAAGTGGTTTTAGAAAATCAATAATAAGTAACAAGCTTTAAAAAAAAAACACTCCCTTCGGAGTGGTTTTGAAAAGTTTTATAAAATACCACTTAATAAGTCATTTAAAGAAAGGCAATTCGATTACATTCCTTACGACGTTTGAGCATTTTTCCAACAAGTTCCACGAGGATACTAGTTCAATACCGAATGAATAGTAACTACATCATATTTCGATCAATAACCCCCGAGGCTATCAATTCAAGCCTTATAGCTTGGACATGCCAAATACCAGGGAAGGAATAGCTTTACATACCTTACGGGTGCGTATGCTCGTAGCTCAATTCCCGTTTCGTCCTAATCGCAAATGGTCACCTTTACCATACAAAGAGTTAGCATTTCAATCTTGGTTCATACTTATTTGGCTACCTAAATTTCTCATTAAGATTCCATAAATAAGCATCCCCGAGATTCAACTCGGCTCAAAAAACAACAACCAACCCAACAACAACATCAACAATATCAACAATCAAATTAAAACGCATTCTAGCATAGTTAGCACTACTTCCTTCATAACGCAATAACTTCCATTCCAATTTCACAATTCCAAGTTAATATCAACGCTCTTCATACTTATTCACTAATTCAAGACCATTCATATATATGTCAACATATTCACATTATTTACGAAATGAACAAAATTTCCATAAACCATAATTCATCCCAAACTTTCCGCAATTGCATCAAAATTACAAAATTGCATTGACATCTTCCAAATTCATTCACAACAACATTAATTCACACCTTAGACCATCGCTTCCATCATTATATAAAAATCATATAAAATCATAAAATTTTCCATAGCAACATACATGCCATTCCAACGCCAACTCAAGTCGCTAAGCCTTTACTTACGTCACAAAAGTCACAACAATACAATTAACATGTTATATAAATCAAGTTCACCTCTTCTCCACACCACAAGGCTCACGTGCCACATCCATCATTCACACACACACACGCCATGCATACACACGTTATACTTTCATAATTCTCGTCGAATTCTAATCATCATAACATATAAATTCATTCCATAACTTAAAACATAGAATCTTACCTTTTTCTTGAATTTTCAACTTTCCGCCAACGGAGTTCTTTCTCCAAACCAATTATACTATGCATCGTAGAGCACCTCAAGCTTGTTAAGAATTCGCGAAGAACAAGATTTTTGAAATCAAGATTAAGCTCCAAGAATTTTTTCTTTTCTTTTCTCTTCTTTCTCCTCTTACCGTAGCCTTCTTTTTTTTTTTCTCAATCTTTTTCTTGAAGTTTCTAATGATAATCATGAATATATCCTATGATTAATTCATCACATGGTTGGCAAATGACATGGTCTTGGGCCTAATGTTGGCCGGCCACCCTCGATGTTTGGGCCTCAATTTTTTTTTTTTTTTTTTTTGAGCCCAATTGGCTAGAATCGTATTTTGCAAATTCCCGAAACAAATTTCCAAGATTCCAATTTTTGCCCTTGGCCTCTCCAATGTTCTCGTGTCCAATATTTCCATAAGTAACCATCACATATATATAAAATCAAACATATTATTCTTACAAATCACAATTATGCCCAAATTTTCCGAATGCACAAAAACACGGGACGTAACATCCTCAAGACATTTCCTCGAATGTTAAATTAGCCTTATTTTACAAGTATTCTTTCGGGCTAAGGTTCTTTAATTAGACAAAAAAATAAATCATCCATCGATTAAAACAATCAACCAACCAATGGTAAATTAACCTAAACTCTTACGCGTACTTCATTCCGAAGACCTATACATGACACGACGCGGGGTCCCGCATCGGGACTATTATCATATACATTCACCACTAATCAAAGGTCTCCGTCTGTGTGGGATAACGCGTTCATTGTGTGGGTCAAGAAATGAGCCGATTGTACAAAGATCCAGACACTCTCTAGCATAGTTGCTCGATCACCACAAGTATAACAAACGCCCCGTTTTAGAGATTCAAAAAAATGGCGTCTCAAGTCGCACATCGAGAGAGGGATCATCTACCCGACCAACAACAACCCGACGCATAGGAAGAACTCGTCCCCGCCGAGGGAATATATATGTCAATATATAAAAACAAGCCGTTCGAAATTGAAGACGCACTATTACTATGTGAATTCATCATAAAACCTTTATTGAGGCCCTCCAACCATCATAAAGGTGACTTTTGGGCTAAGTGTAACGAGGTTTTCTATCAATTCATTTTGGGCATAAGCTTGAACAAAGCTATATCCATTTTTCGCATGGAACCGCCATAAAGCTCCCCGTAATCAATAATTTCTCACCATTAATAATCAATCCTCCAATATCTCGCAGAAAAGTTAATAATCTCGCCAAAGAATTAAACTCTACACTATACTCTCAACAATTATTCAGTGAAGAAACCGGTCAACCTTGCCCGCAACTTGGCATTAGATGGGGAAGTCCGAATGTGACTTGTGCCACGCGCGAGACCCTTTTAACTTCCAGTCGAAACATGTATCCCCTTCGTAGCCTAGAAGAATGATAAGGATATTGTGGAATCCGTAGCCGAAGGATTATGTCGGAATACATGAATAGATAAAGGGTTCGATCAAAATATTTTGGGTCCGTGCCTTAAACTGGGGGTTGATTAATAAAATGACTCTGCTCGGTATAAAGCCTTTATTCTCGTAACTCCTACGCGTTTTATACCGAGTAGCAAGCACCGAGTCAACAAACGTATTGGCATCTTCGGCATTTCCCGATCTCCCGACGCCGGGCATCCGACCGAGTTAATTCCGAGAAAAGGGATAATCGCCGGAGCCGGGGCCGGATGGTTAAAGGTCTTGGGTTCAAACAAGGCGATCGAAGTGGTGAATTAATGATGAGTTTGAATTAATTCGAGTTGTAGAGAACATTTTGACGCTCCGTTCTCCAAATTTGATAAGTCCGAGCTCTTGTGGAAATGTGTGGGACATTAGTAATCGCATCGTCCCCAATCGTTTTAGAGTATTCCCCGCCGTCGCTTTACCTTTCTTAGCGGCATTACCGAAAGCACACAAGATCATTAAATTGTGGACATTTATGTACAACACCGCTCTATACGCACGATCTACACCATGAAAAAAAGAAGACACCCTATTAATGTCTGCGATCTTCCTATTTATAGATGTGGTGCACAACACACCGATAAACAAGACTCTTTAGGACACAAGATTGCGAACGCACCGATTGAATACCACTTTGTCACACCCCAATCTTCAAGGTGGCGTTGACGGCACCCATTTTCATTAAAAAAAAACCCTTAAACGTCGACTCAAAATTTTTTTTTTTTTAAAACGAGAATTGAAAATTGTAAATGAAATACCAAAATCGACACGTGGCTCAAGGCACCTCAAAACATGATATATACATACATACGGCATAAAACAAGGCGAGTCAAATTTCTATTCCGCCATTTCATAACAAAATAATGGCCGATTCACAAACAAGAACTACATCTCACCGTTCGTAATCTAAAGAGTATGACCTTTATATACACAACATTATACCAAAACAGAAACTTCGACGAGGTCGTTCGACTCTCAACGGCCTTCCCCAACTTCACCGGTCGCGTCCCCGAACATTCTTTTCGATAATATATTTGTCCCTCAGGGGGTTTTATTTTCATTATTTACCATGTAAAGCGAAAATAAATAAACAATATTACTTTCAATTTAAAAAGGGAAGAAAATAACATTCGAACACCCGCAACCTTCGCTAAAGGGAAGACATAAGTCATGTAGCAGTCGCAAACAAGCCTTAAGTAAATAATCGCAATCCAACTAACAAATGATGATCAATATTGATAGTTTCAGCAAAATAATAATAATGATAAGTTTGCTAAATATTATACCTTTCTTCACAACCCGAATATCTAATCAGACACCCTTCGCCCGACTAATAATGAATATAACCTTGGTCTTTAATCATAAAGATGGGGGCCCTTCGTCGATATAGCTGACCGCATAATAATAACCCACACATTCGGCATAATAGTAATAATAATAATAAAATATCGCACCCCCTTCGGAGTGGTTTTTGAAAAGTCTTATAAAATATCACACACTCCTAATGGTTTTGTACCGACGAGTGGTTTTGGAAAAGCTTAGAAAATAATATATCACACCCCTTCGAGCGGTTTTATTCCAGGAGGAAAATATCACACTGTCGAGTGGTTTTGAAAAGTTTTATAAAATATCACTTAATAGAGTCATTTATGGAAGATTCAAGGCAATTCGATTACATTCCGGCAAGATGACGTTTGAGCATTTTTCCAACAAGTTAGGAGGATACTAGTTCAATTGCACCGATATATAATAGTGCTCCATTTGTGAATTGATTTCGACGAAATTATGGGCTTAAATTCAATAGTATACCTAGGACATGCCAAAAGAGGAAGGAATAGATTAATACCTTATGCCTTATGCTCGCTTGAGCTCAGTTTCGAAATATAAATATATACCTTTACCCGGTCCTTTTATTCAACAGAGTTAGCATTTAAATCTTGGTTTATTTGGCTACCAAATTCGGTGAAATATAAATATATAGCATCCCGATTCAACTCGGTCAAAATAACAATAACCAACCCAACAACAACATCAACAATATCATCAAATTAAAACGCATTCTAGCATAGTTAGCACTACTTCCTATATAATAACTTCCATTCCAATTTCACGATTCCAAGCTAATATCAATGCTCTCATACTTATTCACTAATTCAAGACCATTCATATATATGTCAACATATTCCTCATTACTTTTCTAAATGCGCAAGTTTTCCATAAAAACCATAATCCATCCCAACTTTCCGCAATTGCATCAAAATTACAAAATTGCATTGACATCTTCCAAATTCATTCACAACAACATTAATTCACACCTTAGACCATCGTTCCATCATTATATAAAAATCATATAAAATCATAAAATTTTCCATAGCAACATACATGCCATTCCAACGCCAACTCAAGTCGCTAAGCCTTTACTTACGTCACAAAAGTCACAACAATACAATTAACATGTTAAATAAAATCAAGTTCACCTACACCACAAGGCTCACGGCCACATCCATCATTCACACACACACACACGCCATGCATACACACGTTATACTTTCATAATTTCGTCAATTCTAATCATCATAACATATAAATTCATTCCATAACTTAAAACACAAGAATCTTACCTTTTTCTTGAATTTTCAACTTTCCGCCAACGGAGTTCTTTCTCCAAACCAATTATACTATGTCGTAGAGCACCTCAAGCTTGTTAAGAATTCGAAGAACAAGATTTTTGTCAAGATCAAGCTCCAAGAATTTTTTTCTTTTCTTTTCTCTTCTTCTCCTCTTAGCCGTAGCCTTCTTCTTTTTTTTTTCAATCTTTTCTTGAAGTTTCTAATGATAATCATGAATATATCCTATGATTAATTTTGGGATCACATGGTTGGTTTAAATGACATAAGTCTTGGGCCTTATATGTCAAATCACCCTATGTTTTGGGCCTCAATTTTTCTTTTTTTTTTTTTGAGCCCAATTGGCTAGGAATCGTATTTTGCAAATTCCCGAAACAAATTTCCGAGATTTCAATTTTTGCCCTTGGCCTCTCCAATGTTCTCGTGTCAATATTTCCATAAGTAACGACATACACACCACATAAAAATCAAAGCATAGCCTTATTCTTACAAATCACAATTATGCCCAAATTTTCGTGTGCACAAAAACACTGGGTTATCTAATTCAAAGAAAAGCTGGAATTTTAGCCAACTTTTACATTTACATGAAAAAAATTAAAAGAATGCTAATTAAATGAATTTGTAAGATTTGTTGTTGTTTTGACAAATTAATAATTGAGGTTTCTTCTTTATGATATATGAAACTTATGTTTTAAATTTGAGCTTATTTGGAGTAGATTTGAGTGTTGAATCGTGTATTGAATTTTTGAAATTCGATGAAAAAAATTATTATTTTTCGAAAGAAAAAAATGGAGACAGACATGACTGAAATTTTAGTCAATTTTTACATGCACCACAATTCAATATGCCTGTGATAACTTTGGCAAGTCAAGTAAAACTTCAGTCAAAATGTCCGAAATATGGTCTTGTCAAGTCCATAACTTCAGTCAAAAATATTCGAACTTGCCTTGGCAAGCTATACTAAACTTCAGGAAAAAGTATTTGATATTTGATCTTCACAAGGCCACACATCAGATAAAAATATCTAAAGTCAAATACGAATTTTCAACTTCAGTCGCATACATCTGAAGTTTTTTCTTGAAGCGTATAAACTTGTCAAAAAAAAAGGGTCGGCTTCGGATTAAAATTAAATGACGGCTTCAAAAGCAGGTATTTGTGCACTTCGCCCATTCTAATCTTTAAGTAAGAACTTAATGCTCTTTATCTCTGTCGACTTTTACACAAAACCTTAATAAATAGCACATGAATTTCGCAAATGATAGTCGGGAGCATAAGCCTTTCATTATGCAAAAACTTAGTTATAAGAGCGGGGTGGGTGAAATGGAGGCTCACCTACGGGGTGCTGTGCGATAAGAATGTGTCGCCAAGGCTGAAAGGTAAATTCTACAGAGTGGTGGTTAGACCCAAATTGTTGTATGGGACAGAGTGCTAGCCAATCAAGAACACTCACGTTCAGAAGATGAAAGTAGCGGAGATGAGGATGCTCAGATGGATGTGTAGGCATACCAAGAGAGATACGATTAGAACGAAGTTATAAGGGGCAAGGTCAGAGTGGCCACCATGGCGGACAAGATGGGAAGCGAGACTAATATGGGTCGGACATGTGAAGAGGAGGTATGAAGATGCGCCAATTAGAAGGTGCGAGAGGTTGGTGGTAGCAGGAATGAGGAGAGGTAGAGGTAGGCTGAAGAAGAACTAGGGGGAGTTGATTAGACAAGGATATGACACAGCTTCAGCTGACTGAGAACGTGACCTTAGATAGGAAGATTTGGAGGTCAAGGATTAGAGTAGAGGTTAATAGGTAGTTGAGTATTGTCTCATTTTGTATGGGAGAGTTAAGGGGCTAGCCTCCTCTTCTCCGTTTTTTAGTAGTATTATTTAGGTATCGCGTAGTTCCTTACTCTTCAGGGTGTATTACTATCTGTTGCTTCATCTATTTTGTATCTTGATATTTTATTGTCTTATTTTCTTTGAAATCCTGCATCGATTACATTTCTTTTGAGCCGAAGGGTCTATCGGAAACAACCTTTCCACCTCACAAAGGTTGGGGTAAGGTCTGCACTGTTGGATTATACACTCTCCAGACCCAACTTGTGTGATTATATGTTGTTGTTGTTGTGTGACCAAGTTTGTATGATGGAATCATCCACTTCCCTGTATTCATATTCTTTTTCCTTCAATTACACTTAATGGAGTAATTAGATTCAACTGGAAATGAGGAAAATGAGGCCTCTGACATTGAATGAAATAGCTTCATGCCAGTGAAGCCATGAGTATAAATTACCTATTGGCAGCACAATTCAATGCATGCCAGCAGAGTTTAACTTGTTGCTAATAACTCTGCAATGCAGGTAAAGGTCACCTTGAAGATTTCAACAATTTCATGCAACCTGTTTTTAAATCTTACCACCAGACAGTCCCTAAAGTGTTTTACCTCAAGCCCCCGATCACCTCCGCCAACAATATGCTCTCGACGTCCAAATTGTAGTCTTAAGGGGAAATTAATTTTTTTTTATAAAATATTGTGCTGTGCTATAAGGGATCTAATTAGATCCACCTGGATCTTTTGTTGTTATCCTAATTGTTGTGCTCTATTCAAGTTCTAGTTAGTTAATTCTACAGTGATTGAATCAATCAAGCACATAATTTATCCAACATGAAATTAATTAATAGGACAACCAGCGACACGAAGTGCGGTTTTCAACTTCAAATTAATTAGCAAACACGGAAAAGTCAATTACAGATATGAAATATTCACACACTTATTGCCATAACAGAAGATAAGAGGAAAACAAGGGTAGTGTCTGTATATGATCAAAATCATACCATCAAGAAAAATCTTTCATAGCCGTCCGCCCGGGAGAAGCTCATGGTCATCGCTGGAGAAGAAGGAAGGGTATCCAGAGAGATAGATTTTTTATTTCCTGCCAGATATGAACAACAAGTACGAACTATGCACGTGTGTGGGGTTGCGTACATACAAATCTTATGTCCCACATGTACGGTGCACGGTGCACTTCACCTAACGAGTCCCAAACCAAAATGACTTAATAAAAAATCAAGTGAATCAAAATACCCTAATAAAAAAAAAAGTTAAAAAGTTACAAAAAATCTACCTTTAAAAGCGTTCAAGATGATTTCTTCTAGGCACGTTATTCTTTGCCAAGTTAAAAAAAAAAAATAAGGCAGTAAAAAATCTTCGTTATAGAAAAAGTACCAAAAAAAAAAATTGGCCAACTTTAATTTTTGCAACACTTAGTGTTTTTTTCCATACTTTGACCAATGATTAGTCGTGTGTCAAGACTCAGAAACGTCAATATTTTATATATAACCTAATATTTTTTTCTGCGTACTATAATGTAGATTAAATACATCAAGAATATTTAAACATTCGGATCGTCATTTTAGGGGTTGAAAAGGTACCCGAAGTAAGTTTTATTTGGAAACTTTAGGTTTAAGTGTTCTATATACATAGACGTCCATTTTTGTTTGAAGACTTGTTGTCATTAGCTTAAAGTTTTTTTATTTTTAGGGTTTAGATTTAAGTGTGTTATTTTTTAAAGAGTAACTTTATTTCGAATATACGCGATTTTTTGCGCTCGGACGTCCGATTTAAGCGATTTTTTTTTTTTGCAACATATTCGAAATAAAGTAATGCCATAAAAAATAAACACTTAAGGAACACTTAGTGTTTTTTTCCATAAAAAGATCGCAACATCTTATTTTAATAAATCTTTTCTTTGCAACACTTAGTGTTTTTTTCATACTTTGACCAACGATTAGTCTTGTGTCAAGACTCCGAAACGTCAATATTTTATATAGAACCTGATATTTTTTTTCTGCGTACTATAATGTAGGCTAAATACATCAAGGATACGTAAACGTTCGGATCGTCGTTCTAGAGGTTGAAAAGGTACCCGAAGTAAGTTTTGTTTGAAAACTTTAGGTTTAAATGTTTTATTTTTTAAGATTTTGATTTAAGCATGTTATTTTTTAATCAAGACATAACTTTATTTTGAATATAAATATAATTCTAAAAAATATAGGGAGAAAAACTAGTTGTAAAGTGATCAAACTTTAGATGGTCATAACTTTGCACTCGGACGTCCGATTTACGCGATTTTTTTTTATTTTGGGTATTTTTTCGAGATCTATGCGGACAAACCGCCGACCGAGCCGATTTTAAAAAAAAAAAAACACCTTTTATCCCATTCAATTTCAATTTTTTTTCAAATTGGTGTGAAATTTTCAGTTTTATTTACTTATAATATGATGATACACAATAGATTTCAACGTAAAAATTTCAGGGTAATGTAGCTGTGAATGTCAATTTCACTTTTGTGGTTTCAATTTTTTAAAATAAAACTGACTAATTTTCTCGACATATAAAGTTGACTAAAATAACCTTACAGTCAAACACTAAGTTTTTTCAAACAAAACTTGCTTCGGGCACCTTTTCAACCCCTAAAATGACGATCCGAACGTCTACGTATCCTTGATGTATTAAGCCTACATTATTGTACGCAGAAAAAAATATCAGGTTCTATATAAAATATTGACGTTTCGGAGTCTTGACACAAGACTAATCGTTGGTCAAAGTATGAAAAAAAAAACACTAAGTGTTGCAAAGAAAAGGTTTATTAAAATAAGATGTTGCGATCTTTTTATGGAAAAAAACACTAAGTATTCCTTAAGTGTTTATTTTTTAATGCGTAACTTTATTTCGAATATGTTGCAAAAAAAATCGCATAAATCGGACGTCCGAGCGCAAAAAATCGCGTATATTCGAAATAAAGTTACGTTTTAAAAAATAACACACTTAAATCTAAACCCTAAAAATAAAAAACTTTAAGCTAATGACAACAAGTCTTCAAACAAAAATAGACGTCTATGTATATAGAACACTTAAACCTAAATTTTCTAAACAAAATTTACTTCGGGTACCTTTTCAACCCCTAAAATAACGATCCGAACGTTTACGTATCCTTAATGTATTTAGCCTACATTATAGTATGCAGAAAAAAAATCAGGTTCTATATACAATATTGACTTTTCGGAGTCTTGACACACGACTAATCATTGGTCAAAGTATGAAAAAAAACACTAAGTGTTGCAAAATATAAAGTTAGCCAATTTATTTTTTTTGGTACTGTTTCTATAACACGGTATTTTACTGCGTTATAGAAAATAAAATAAAAATTTAACTACTTCTATAACGCAAGAAAATATCTTGCGCTAAAGCAAAGCGAAAATTTACTTTTACGCTAAAGATAGCTTTGTAACTTTTTTTTTGTGGGGTATTTTGGTTCACTTGGTTTTTTATTAAGTCATTTTGGTTCCGAACTCTTCACCTAACCGACTACTATTAACTCTTTATTTAGGCTGAATACCTAGATAGCCCCTTAAATTTGACACATTTTGTAAGTTAGACACTTTAATTTTGTAAGTGACCAGATAAACACTTAAATTTGGTAAAAGTGTATCTTTTAAGCATCTCACCGTGACATGGCAAGTGCATGTTTTGCATGCACTGAAGCTGCGCTTGAATAACTTAAATTATGTTTTTTTTTGTTACTCATTTCTTTTTTATGGATGCAGCTATTACATTCAAGAAATTACTCCGTGTGGGCCTTGTAATTTCAGCTTACTCCTCTATTTATTTCTTCATATTCTTTTCTTTCCTCATTAGCATCATATTTTGCATAATTACACAGACCTTTTTTCATAATTAGATTATTATTATACCACTAAAAAATATAATTTTATAGAAGAAAACTAAAATGATTATACAAACAAATTTTTAATCTTTTCAATGTGATACTGCAAAAATCAAGCATTATACCTAATAAATGGATATTTTTTAACATCAATCTTGTATTAATGAAATGGGTATCTCTGTGGTGGTTGATGAAGGTCAAAATAGGGAAGATTGGAAGAGGATCTGTGGGTGAAGTCTTATTTTAAACAAAGTTTTTTAATTCATATCACCATATTGAGTTATTTTGGAGTGCAGAGCACTTTGAAGTCTGATGTTAACGGGATGGCCAGGTTTTATTAGGAAGAAGATGGAAAAGTGGCGGGGTGGGGTTGAGGGGGAAGGTAAGCTCCTTGGGTGTTTTCTTTTTTTTTTTTTTTTTTTTTCACAACTGTTTTTTCATTTATTTATTTTTTTAATAGTTCTTCTACGTAATATTAGTTGATCAAATATATAGTGCTTTTTAGTGATATTTGTTAATTTTATTAAAATTTACACGTGTCATATAACAATTGGTTCACTTAAACATCATAAGCAAGTATATTTCACACACTTGACTTTATGTACACATGTGCTTAAAAGATACACATTTGCCAAGTTTAAATTATGTTTTTTTTTTTTTTTACTCATTTGTTTTCATTTATTGTCTACTATGTGGGTACCCCCACGTGAGTGGGGCCCCTCTCTTCCGCTGCTTTTCTCTTGCCTGCATTGGTAGTATCCTTTCTTTCTTTAAAATAAAGGGAAATGGTGATTTTAGTACCTGAATTATTATTTAATTTCACTTTTAGTCGTTCTGTTATTCTGATTTAGTGTATTTGACCTTTAATTAAATAAACTATGCAATTTTATTCCCTGAGGTAACGCAAGCTAACAGAAAATAAGAAACCTAACAGAATCTTATTTAAAAATACATTAAGAAGAACAAAAATAGAGAGAGACTAAATAACCTTCAACCTCGCAACTATTAGTTTAGCTTCTTCCGAGAAAGGCAATGGGGCTCCACTTCTCCAGATAATAATTACAAGAGATCTAAATCATGATGCTCCCAAGCCCTTTTGTTGAGGGATCCATTCCATACTTCAGAAGAGTATATTAAAGATGCAGCGAGGGATAAGCGGGAAGTTTCGATGAACTTGCTTATTAGGAACTTTTATTAATCTTAAAGAGCTTGTTGCCAGAGGGTCTATAGCTTCTTCTTCTAAACTTTTTATATATATATATATATGAACTTTTCTTGTGGGGAATATTAAGAAATCTAAATAATATAACTCCATTTTTAATGAGAAAACATCTATAGTAAGATATTACTCCATAAGTATAGTCTCGTTACATTCCAAACATTCTTTTCCTGATTGTTTAGATGAAGCATTCAAATACAGCAATCATCCATCTTTCGTTTTAGGTAGCTTCACTTCTATTGGAGTATCTTGTTTGCTAGCTACTTGTCATGGTAAAGTATTGTTAGCTACTTTTTTTGTTTTGCTTTTCATTTTTCTGATTTTTTCAAGTAAGATTCTGTTAAGTTAGCTTCCGTTACTACAGGGATTAAAATTGCATAGTTTATTTAATTGAAGGTAAAGTACTCTGAGTCGAATAATACAAGGACTAAAAATGGAATTGAGCAATAACTCAAGGACTAAAATCGCCATTTTCCCTTAAAATAATTACAAAGTCAATTCGAAGAGTAATTTCCCTAAAAGGTCACTCATGTATTGGAATTGCCTACAAATATCATTTTTGTTTGTTTTAGGACTAGAATATCACTTACAACAACAACAACAACAACAAGAAGCCCAGTATAGTCCCACCATGTGGGGTCTGGGGAGGGTAGAGTGTACGCAGACCTAACCCCCACCTTGAAAGGTAGAATATCACTTAACTTTCACTATTTTCCTCAAAATATACTAAACACACAAAACCCTCATTCTCTCCTAGTTGGCACGCCATGTCACATAAAATTCTATTTTATTTAATAATAAATTCATTTAGTTCATCAAATCCATCTAACACAACCCAATCCAAACTCATTTAATTAACCAACTCATGTCTTGTATCAATTTAACCCGATTTTGTGCAGATTGCCCTTCAAAGGCACTGGTCTTTAATTTTTTCCCCTCAAAGTGGTGGTCTTTAATTTTCGCCCTTTTCTTAATATCCCGAGGTTCTGGATTTGAACTCCGGCTCAGTAAAAAAAAAAAAAAATCGCAAGGCAGAGATTTGTTGCAAAATTAGGCCTATTTGGGCCAAAGTTAGACCTTAAGACAGAGGTTTGTAAAATTCCAGCTAAATAATTTATTTTTACTTTTTTTGCCTTAAGGCAATAACAATGCACTAAGAGATGCTAAAAGGTCACGAGTATTCTTCGCATATAATTCAAAACAACACAAGCAATCTTAATGCAGCAGTTTCTCCAAATTACTTAAACATGTGTTACAAAAACGCACTGGTTTATCCTAATTACAGGAACACGGGTCACAAATATAAAATTTATATAAGTTGCTAACATAAGAAATCACGCAAGATTACCAGTGCCTAAGAACAAAAATGTACATATGGACACAATTTGGAACAAGATGGTGAAACACACAAGCAAAACCAAACTCTGTCTTGCGAATCCAAAACCTACCTTGCGAAATTATTTTTAATTTTTTACTGAGTGAGAGTTCGAACTCGGAACCTAGGAGTTTTAGGTGAAGGACAAAAATTAAAGACCAGTGCCTTTGAAGGGCATTCCTGCGAATTGCCCTTAGAAGACATGAAAGAAGCGCAGCTTTGGTACCTGAGTTTGAATTTTTGCATTTTACACCCTTAACGTCTATTCCCGTTTATGACTTGCACCCTATCCTTTTTTTTTTTTTACGAAATGCACCTTAACCTAACTTTTGCAGTAGTATATACATGAAACACAACATTAGGGGTATCAATGGTTCAGTTCGGCGCTTTTTTGCAAAAATTTATACCATACCAATTTTTCGGTTACTCTACTATATATAACCAAAATTAAACTTTTGAAAACCGTCCCAATGAGATTGGTTCTTCTTCGGTATCAGTACGGTTCGGTTAATATTCGGTATTTTTTTTAAAATCACCTAATGCAATACAAAACAAGGATTAAAAAGTTATGGAAGAAAACAAACTGAAAAGACTACATTATTGATGCTCACAAATACAACGACATCTACTTATAACTTAGAAGGAACACACAACACAATAAATACGTCTATTCGTTGCTTCTAAAAGAATACTAAAATTATTAAGAATTAGAATTACGCAATGGATTGATGGATCTTGCAGGTAGCAAGGCAGCAACAATTGTATCAAGACATGATAATTAGTGTTTAAAAATTATTTTTATCATAAGAAATTATTGAAAAGTAGAACTATATAAATTAATTGTCATATAAGTTCCAGTGGCAGTGGAGAAAGAGTAATTGTACTAAAAAAAAATTAGTTAAAGAATTTGCAATATGAAGTTATATGTAGTTACTATCATTGCTAATTGGAATAAGAACTTTAAAAATTTAGAAAAAATATAAACAAAAAGAAGAGGAGGAGAAACCAAACCTTTTCTTCTTTTGGAGTAGTTGATGATATTATCGTGTAGTAGTGTTCCAGACTTTATATATTTGGTTTCAATAGGGTCGACGGGTAGGTTTAAGTTTTAGTTATAGCCCTCTCCATTTAAATTCATCCCAAGGACAAAATATCTAAAGCTATGTATTATAAATTATGATATATAAAATATAATTCTACATATGTATTTATTCGGTTCGGTTCGGTATTTTTATACAATAAAAAACTCACCCTAATTATTCGGTACGGTTATCGATTTATTTTAAAACCTTCAGTTTTATTAAAAAGAACCTAAAAATCGGTTCGGTGCTGTACGGTTCGATCGGTTCAATCGGTTTTTGAAAAATCATTGACACCCTTACACAACATTAGACATCAAAATTCTCTCCAAACACACGGGGAAAGATGCATATTCATTTGCCAGATAATACTGCACAAAAGATTGTCAAGAGGTCAAATACACCATTATTGAAAATAATAATTCAAAATTATAGGAAACCAAAATAGTAAAAGGTGCTTTGGTTTTTATTAGTTCAGGGAGTAATGATTTTATTTTAAATTTCTATGATGTTCCAACAAGAAGAGTTGAATTTAGCATGAAAGAGTATCAAGATTTTATTCTAGACAAGATGCAAAGTTTTGTCAAGGTAATTCTCTATCACATAGTTCTTCTACCATTAACAGAGTAAAGTAATTTTTACAATATCAAATCATATAAAAATTTACAATTCTAGATAATCGTTCATAAAAAATAAAATTAATAACATAAAAAGTAAGATCGGTTACATATTTCAACATATTAAAATATATTAAGAGTATAAAAAATCATCCAAAGGATATTAATCGTAAATGAGAAGATTTTTTTCATAAAAAGACAAAAATATAATCACATTTATATCCATATAGAATATACAAGAAGAAGAATCTTTGATATGTTTGAGTATGAAAAAAGTATGTATAATTAATAAAATTTATTATTTTGCTTCATTTCCTTGACTTTTGTTCCTATCTTCTAATTTTTTTAAAAAAAAATAGATAAAGGATTTCTTAATACTATCAGAAGATTCATTTGAATTGATAGACTTTGCTCTACAATTTAATGTAGTTTTATAAATTGATAGTGTAAACTAATTTTTATAATATTAAGTTATCTGAAATATACTACAGATAACTGTCCATAAAATATAGAATTTGGTAACATCAAAATAAGATACGTTACCACAATATGTTAAAATACATTAATAGTTTAAAAATATAAAAAGTTTTTAACTATCGATGAGTTTTACATCTTTGATGATTAGCAAGCTACTACTTAGTACTGAGTTTAACACATACAAACCAACAATGTAAGGAAGTTACACTATCACATTATCTTTATCCGTTATAACATGTAATCTGTCTTTTTTCAAGATTATAAATCTTATTTTTATGGAGAATTGTCCGTAAATATCTTTTGTACGGTCCGATAGTATAATAATTACTTTACATTCTTGCTACATGTATATAAGTAAAACTCATTAATACTTAGTTATCATATATATTTACATATAATTACCGTATAATTAATATGATAATTGTTTGATTTTATATTATTTTACTATGAACTTTATGAACTTGGATGTCGTGAGATTATAGTGAGTGGGTTTCCTCCAATTGGTTGTCTTCCAATTCAAATGATAGCAAAATCATTTCATAGAAGTTGCATTGAAAAAGAGAACTCAGATTCTCAATCTTATAATAATTAAGAAACTTGAAGAATTGTTGACTCATTTACAAGCACAACTTTCAGGAAGCAAAATATTTTGACATCATCGATAATCCACAAGAATATGGTAAGTTTTCAATTATGTTACTTGGATTCTCTAAAAAATATATTGGTACGTGTCGGATCCTTAAAAAATAGTACATATTTTAGGATCCGACACGAGTACGCGACAACGATAGCATTTTTTGAGAGTCCGAAACGATATAGTTGTCAATGCTTTAATTGAGTTATTCATTTGCTATCTTTGTGTGAATACATTGTAAAACTAATTTATATTATCTTCGCATTATATTATCGGTTGTTTAAGGTTTTTATAAGCGCACTAAAAAGATTATTTTATTGTTAAGCATAATCAAGATTTTTTCAATCTATCTTAATAGTCTTAATCATAAGAGTAATTGTTTTAAATAGCCTTTAACTCTTTTTTTCCTGGCAAATATTGGACCACTCAGGGATTCACCCTGAGTGGCCTTTTATTAATAATAAAAGAACCTCAAAAAAGATTAAGTACAAGTAAGGGGGGCTAGGCCTTACCTTACAAATCTTAATGAGGTCAAACACCTCTGCTATTACTAGCAAGCATGTAACAAATAAGAACTGGAAAGAACCAGATACTAGGGTTGTTCACGGTTTTGGTTAAAACCAAAACCAAACCGAAAATTTAACCAAACCGACATTTGGTTTGGTTTGGTTTGATTTGGTTTTAAATTTTAAAAACCGATAATATTTGGTTTGGTTATGGTTCTATTAAAAAATAACCGAACCAAACCGATAAATTATATACATAAATTTTATAATTATTTATATGTATAATATTAGTTTTTCATAAATAATTATAAATATTTTATACCTTTTAGTCATTAATTTGATTTTTGGTCTACTTATTTCACATGATTGTTTAAGGCACATGTTTTTAAGAATATGTCCAAACTCATGTCTTTAAGTCTTTTAACTCTTTTAAGTGTTGAGTGTAAACCTACTAACAGAAGCTCACGTTAGAGTCTAATGTCTTTAACTTAATTTTTTAGCCTTTCTTTGTCAGCCATTTGATTTTAGGTTGTTTCTTCTTCTTTCTTTTTTTTTCGATTTTATACCTTTCTTTTTTCTTGTATGAATGGGTCCTAAACTTCTAATATTTTTCATTTGAAAAGGACAGAGGTTGTTGATTTGGAGGTTCCTATAGAAGAGATACTTCAAGAACATCGCATTTCTTTTATTTCGCAACTCACATGATAATGCCCTAATACTTTTCTTATGGGTAATCCTCCTAAAAAGCGAGAAAAGAACAACTCATTGTAGTCGAGACCCTAGCCTTGGGGATAATGATAGAAAAACATCTAAAGTTTGGGATCATTACACAATTTTTTTTTTAATAAAATGGGAGAATTGAGGGCAAAATGCAAGTACTGCCCCAAAATTTGGGATCATTACATAAAGTTTTTTTATTTCATATATTTTCATTTTAATTTTAGGTAGTCTTTATGTTTAATTAATATGTATGTTTGTAACAACAACTAAAAGCTTCTATGCTCTACTTTATTTCCAAGTATGTGTATTAAGATGACAAAAATGGTGCAGCCACTACTAAGTTGGTTTTTAGCTCTATATGTAATAGTTTAGCAACTTTGGGTAACTTGAGTACTACACTATCACTAATAGTGAAAATGTTTCTATGATGTATGTTCCACCTTAAACTATAAATAAAAGTTATCGTTTGAACAAAAAAAAAAAAGACATGTTTTTTTCAACTTTTTAATGTTTTACTGATAAGTCTCATGGCTGCTAGTCATAAACCGAAAAATTGAACCAAACTGAACCAAACCAAACCAAACCGAACCGACAATAACCAAACCGGTGGTTATTATTTTATTTGGTTTGGTTATGGTTTTAGACATTTAAAAACCAACTAAATTGATTTGGTTATGGTTTTAATGAATAACCGACCCAAACCGAACCATGAACACCCCTACCAGATACTCTATGAGCATCACGGTGTTTAGCACACTCTATGATGATACTAATAAAATGATAAAATAAAACAAGAAAGAAAGTAGAGAGGAGCCCATTCTTCTTTGTACCTCTGACAAATCCTAAAATTTGTAACCCTTTATCAATTTGGTTCTTCTCCTTGTCTCCTTTCCCCAACCTGCTCAAGAGTTCTTAAAAATACGTAATTCTTCTTAGATATGTTCGACCCAGATGATGTAGTAGAACTTTGTCACCTTCTGCTTTCTACTCTCATTGATAGTTTGCCTCGGGACAAACTCCTCAATTGCTATCTTTATGTGAATCGTTGTAATACTAGTTTATACTATCCTCGTTCCATATTATCTATCTTTTAGTATTCTTACACACCACTTTAGAAAAGACTTTTTTTTTATATATAGTTAAGCATAGTCGTAGGTTTTTTCAATCTATATTAATAGCCTTAATCATAAAAATAATTATTTAGATTATCATTTAACTCTCCTTAAATATCTCACTTAATTTATACGGACTAGTTGGAACGTAAGGTTGATTTGTAAAAAGGTGACGAATGACTTGTTTTTTGTCTTTAATAGCAAATAATTTTTAAATAAATTTAGTTTCTCAAAGTGGTTAGTATTGAGACATTGAGATAAAATAATTACTAAAAAGGGTGCAAATGCTATGTAAACCTTCCATGTTCCCATGTATATGCATAGTTTTTGTCTTATATAGACAATAGACAATCCACTTTTTGCAAATGTGGGAACTTTCTGAACAATTTCAATCGAGGTTCTTTTTGTACAATGGTAATTTACGGATTAATTCGTGTACATTTTAATTATTTTATTAAATACCTATAATTTTTACCAAAAACCGTACCAAATAACTTTGTTTATCTGGTGGTGTAATCATATAAAATGAAGGGTGGACAATTGAACAACTTTCATCAAAAAATTATACTGTGTAAATAAGTAAAAAATTATTTTTATACATATATATATATATATATATATATATATATATATATATATATTAAATCTTCTACGTTGTAGCGAATAACTATCTGCTAAGAGGTTTTTTTTTTTCCGTAAAAGCGAAACTCGTATAACAAATGTGTCCTAGGGGGATAGGAAAAAATCACCGTTTTATCTCTGTTGTAATTTAAACTCTGATATCCAAGATTTGCACTCACTTCATTAATCACTAAGCCACATAAGTGGGTTTCAATTTCAATTTTCAGCCAAGTTTACACTTTACAAACCTCCCCCAATCACTTTTTTATTCTTCTTGTGAATCAAAAAAGGTTTCTTATTTTACATAATTATGACAGGATTCAAAGAAACCAAAAGGGGTTGTTGCGGAACTGTATTATTTGAAGCAGGACCCTTGTGTACAAGAGTATCTCCAATTTGTTCAAATACTACACAATATGTTTTCTTTGATTACATTCATCCAACTGAATCAACTTATTATCAGATTTCTGAGTACTTAGTGAAGGATCTTGTCCCAAAGTTCTCAGCCATTAGTAGCTTTTGATTTATTACATAAAAAATTACTAAGTGTTATATTATCCATGTGTACGAAAACAGTGTGGCAGACCTATTTTATTTAAACGGAAAAGGGCCAAAATTACCCCTGAACTTTGAGAAATAGTTTATCCATACCCTTCGTTATACTATTGGGCCAATTATGCCCTTACCGTTATACTTTGGTCCAAATTTACCCCTAATCTAAACGGACTGCCACGTGTCCTAATCCTAGACGCCCAACCCATTTCCCCCCCAATAATTTCATCCGGATCAAACAATTCTCCGGATCCGACCCGGATGAAATTATTTCACCCAACCCGTTTTTGTTTATTTCAAACCCTAAAGTTAACCAAAGTTTCTTCCGAATTCGAGTATCAACCTCTTTACTAGACTGTCAACACTATGCTGGAGCAAAGTTACTATAGACAAATCACATCTCAAACCAAGCAGTTGTGTTTGTGCATTCCAAGCAAAATGTCACGGCCCAACCGGAGGGCCATGACGGGTACCCGGAGCTAACTTACTGAGTAGCTCTTAGCATACTTCTCATAATCGTATCTAGGTGGACCACAATAGATAACTCATAAATATCATAATCTGTAAAGGCATGAGTCCAAAACATAAAAGCACATCTATATAATCGTCATCAACTATACCCATGTATGCAAGCCGACGAGGCTGCCAAAAATGATTTACAAAATATGAACTGATAACGTTACAGGACATCTAACTGTATACATCTGTCTACAAGCCTCTACATGAAGTACATGACATCATAAAGACGGGGCAGGACCCCGCCATGCCCATGTATACACAAAAGAATAGTACCAGCTAAACTGTAGCTCTAGAACAAATGGAGCGCTCCTGTATAGTCGCTGATGAAGCAGCCTAGGGGTCTGGTCCGTTTCCTTTTCTACCTGCGGGCATGAACGCAGCGTCCACAAACAAAAGGACGCCAGTACGATTAATGTACTGAGTATGTAAAGGCATGAGTAACAACATAATGAAAATATGGAAGAAACATGAGATAGGAGAAATAAACTGTACATCTGATTGCCTCTTAAGGCGGATATCATACATACTTAGCTTTTAAAAAAATATTTTCATACATATATAATATAAGTGTTAGTGTTAGTTCATAACGTGCGATATAATCCATAAATGTTATCGTGTAATCCGATCCATATATCACATCATCCCGCTTCCGGGGCATCTCGCGTCCGAGTTAACATCATAACGTACCCACTGCAGTGGTGTGCACACCTACGTGCCGTACCTGACCGACTATAGCGCGACTCGATGTAAGAAAATAGCTACATATATATAAAGCATGCATGAGAGCCTAAATAAAACGTTACAACTCTATCGGAGTGACGTAAGGTCGGTAAACCTCCGATTTCTGTTATGGAATCATCATCATCGCTATATCTCACCTTGAAAGAACAATTACCATAAGGTGAGATCAACAACAATGAATAACATCAATAGTCATGGAACAAGCTCAATAATATCATAAGAACATCAAGAACTATAAGCTTTGGTATCTCTAGAAATGAATTCATCATCATCATGAAGAACATTTATCAATAATAGCATAAGAACCTTGAGAATCATGAGCTTCTAGCATTTTTAGGAATAGGGATTTTATGGATAATTGGATATCATGTGTAGGTTCACAATAAAGGAATCGTGCCTTAAGAAAGAAAGGGTTAGCCTTAACATACCTTTACGTCTCCTTAACTACTTAACATTCTCCTCCAAGCCCACAAATCTACATTTAAGAGATTCATGCTAAGGTTAAGTCTTGAAAACACTCATAAGTTCAAACTAGTGTAATTAATGAGCTAGCAAAATTTGGGCAGCGCTTCCCCGATTTTATCAACTTCCACCAAATTCCAAAACAACTCCCAAATAACAATAATAACATCAACAATACCATTGTCAATGAATTATATTCAAATTAATCTTAACTCAACCCAAAATCTCCTTTCAAATTCATCTCATAGTCGTCAACTTCAATTCAATACTTTGTGACTTCTCCACTTTGATTCTTTTCCTTTTCAAGAGTTACTAAACCTTTAAATCAACTCAATCACATAAATAGGATGGAGAATAGACCTTATAACAGAAGGACTTCACCTCACTCAACTTCTCCCAAGATCAAGTTCATCACAACATTGAAAGGAAGCAAGAACAATCATCTTCCATGGATTATTTTGAGGTTTTGATGTTTGATCTTCTCTTTTAATGGTGTGGAAGATTTTGGAATGTTGGAGAACCTTCAAGAACCCTCTAATAATGTAGAGAGAAGAGTGTGGAAAGTGGGTGTGAGGAATGAGATCTTTTGGAAATTAAAAGGGGTTTTAAATCGTCCTCCCTCTTCAATTTGCGGTGGAGATGCAGCACCACATACTTAGTATGCGGCCACATCTCCCCTCCTTTACTTGGGGAAGATGTTGGGCATTGAGGCCCCCAATTTTTGGGAGTTTGCGTCCAATATGCTGCACAGCATACTAAGTATGCGGCCGCATATTGCCCCAAATTTCCGATTTCGCGAAAATGCATTCTTTTCGATTCGTTTGACCTCCAATCCTTATGGAACCTTCTTGGCACTTGTACAAAACTTCATTAACCCTCTAAGGAGCCCTATATCTTCCTCTCAAGGTGATGTTAAGCAATGTATAACACAAATGATACGAAATCTTCCCAAAACATGACTCAAATTCCAATCCTTCAACGAGCTTACTTTCGCCGATTCATTTGACTTCGAAACCTTAAGGTACGTACTTAGAATTATTAGATTCCCTCCTTAACCTTGTAAGGGCTTCATATCCACTTTAGGCTTGCGTTAGTTTACTTATAATGCAAACAACGCGAAATTTTCAAAGTGTAACACAAAACAAACACAAGACGAGAAAATATGGCCTTCAGAGAAATGTGCATTTTTCTTTTATTTATCAGAATGTTGTTGGGTGAAGAGAGGTGTAGGGGGGGTGGGGGGAGGGGAATAGTATTATTTGGGTTTTGAAATAAGCAAAAATGGGTTGAGTGAGTTCATCCGGGTTGAATTTAGAGAATTATTTGATACGGATGAAATTATTGGGGAAAATGAGTTGGGCGTCTAGGATTAGGACACTTAGCAATCCATTTAGATTAAGGGTAAATTTGAACCATAGTATAACGGTAAAGACATAATTGACCCAATAATATAACGAAGGGTATGGATAAACTATTTCTTAAAGTTCAGGGGTAATTTTGGCCTTTTCCGTCATTTAAATTATATCTCTATGTATTTGAGGAATTATTAAAAGGTCATTTGGTTTGATGTATAAGGTCTTACATGGATTGTGTGTCCGAAATTTGTTATGTGAAGAATAAATGATATAAGGATTGTTATGTGGAATAAAAAATATGGGAATTAGTTTTTAGAAATTTCCTATTGTAAGGATATTTCGTCTTTAGATACTCTTATTCATGTATTGCTAGTACATGTATTAGTTATTCCCCCTTCTATCCCGTATAAAATAATACTTAGATTCTCTTACAACTAGTACCCGTATTAGTTATAGAATGTTTAGTTTTCGGTATCAAAATCTGCATAACTTATGGTGATTTTAATACCGGAAACCAAACATGCTATAAAGCAATACCGATTTGTCAACCAAGATGAACTTGGCTTATACCTCAAACCAAACGAAAGAAATTTGAATTAACTCAAAAGATCTCATTTTGCTGCTCTCTCATGAGGTGAATTACACCGTTTCTCTCCATCAACAAAAAAATAACTGTATGGTTCCTTGTCAAAGATTCTACAGCAATTCCGCTATATCCACCATGAAATGGGTCCTAGACCATCAGCATCAAGAGATCCCTAGTAGAACAAAAAGAGAATTTTAGAGTTATGATTAACAGAAAAGGGGATAAAATCTCTCATTTCAACATTACAAAACAAAGGTCATGAATGTACTATCTACAAAGGATCACTGATATGAGACTACAAGGTTTTGGATATGCCCTCGACCACTTGGGCCGCCTTAAGCGAGCACCATTGAAAGCAAAAAGAAAGTCACCAACCTAGGCTACGGGTCTTCTTGATAGCCCATTGACCCCTTCCATGTAAGTTTGTGATATGAGATTACTAGGTATGGACAACCAACCCTAATCTTTTCCACTAGACTTCCCACTATTATTGTTCAAGATGTTTAGGTAACCTAATTGAAAGTTCCAATTTGCACCCAAGGGTGTGGCCTCGAGGCCAATGAAGTCGTTGCAGGCCTTGAAAACTAGGGTTCAAATCCCAGCAAGAGAGAAAAAATACTAGGTGATATTTCTATCTGCCTAAGTCTTGATATCAAAGTTATCCGATAGCTATGCTGGTGGGAGGTAGTAGGTAATCAGTAAAATAACCGACGCACGCAACCTGGCCCGGACATCACCATTATTGAAAAAAGAAAAAAAGGTACCAGTTTGAGACTTGAATCCCACACAACGTTTAAACGACCTGCTTCATAGGAATTTTAATTCCTCGGTCAAACTTATTGAAGCTCATCATCATTCATTTTTACCTCGATTTCAAGAGTTTATGTATGGGCTATGGCGCACGAAAACCATTACACCTCGAGCACCACTTATGCAACGAGATTATATCAATTTCATTGTAGGAAAGGAAAAAGATAATATACAACACGTTAAGAATTGACATACCTTTATAACCATTGGTGCAAATGCCTTTGAATCTTTATCTTGCTCAAGAGGTATTGATGGATAACTAACATTATGAACTTGGAACCTAATCTGCAATTTATATAATCAATGTCAAAAAATTGAAGTACATCATTTAACAAAGGTTGTGACATTAGCAAAATTGTTAGGTTTAACAACCTCATCTACGCCATCAATCGGATATTCTTGTTCATCAAACATCCATATCCACCTGACTTGGTTCCTGAAATGGACAATAAAAC
This sequence comes from Lycium ferocissimum, assembly GCF_029784015.1. NCBI lineage: Eukaryota > Viridiplantae > Streptophyta > Magnoliopsida > Solanales > Solanaceae > Lycium > Lycium ferocissimum. Next base: position 30,680,955 of record NC_081342.1, on the reverse strand, counting down.
CAAAGAAACATAAGATGTATGATTCAGAAAGATCAAACTGCACATGAGATCCCACCACAAAATTAGATGTTGAGAAAAGGGAAGTTTGCACTTTTTTAGTCCCTTAGATATTGACAAATTCCAGTTTTGATCCTTCTGATATTTAGCTAAGCACATTCAACCTTCAATTAATTAAAATGTGCACTTTTGATCCCTTTCTTGTGAATCTTCAGAGATTTTACACATTATATACTATTACAGTATCTAACTACCCATATTTTATGTTAAGTTTGCATTGTTACTCCATATTTGAGAGTGATAAAGTTCTAAAAATAGTTCAAATACAATATATTTCGTATACAAAGGGATCAAACCACTGATGTTTATTACACTGAAGGTTAAATGTGCTGAATCATATACTGCAAGGACCAAAATTAAAGTTTACCAATAATTGAAGAACCAAAAGTGTTATTATCCCTTACTGTTTTTGTAGATTTGGCCCCTCTAGAAAGAATAAGGGATAATTTCAAAGACCCGCACTGGGGCACAACTAATCAAGATTCGCACCAAGTAAGGCCTATTAGAAAGACCAAGTAGTAGATGCGATCACACCACAAGATTAGATGTTGAGACAGGAAAACACTTACTGGTTTTCCGGATCAGGTTCAGAACGTGATGGAACTGGCATTAAAGGTGCGGGTACATAAATGTCACTGAAAAATCCAAGCGACACTGCCAAGCACAAAGCGAAACAAATATTAAGATGCCTTTTCTGAAAGATTATCCTCATCAATTAACATGCACGTTATATCACTGGAAAAAAAAAATTAATGAAAAGGAAAATCTATACTAGCACATGAATTTCGCAAATGATAGTGGGAGCATAAGCCTTTCATTATGCAAAAACTTAGTTATCCTCTGCCAAACTAAAGTGGAAAGTAGCGAATAAAAATATTCCCAGTATATAATTCCTGAACTAGAAAAATGTGTTTTCATCAAGTTTTGGTTAGCATTAATAACACTACATATTTTAAATGATTGAGAAACTATGACCCAAATATCCTTCAATATTTGCATGGTTCAAACAAGTAATAGTTTTCAGTGCTGGATAGTTGTCGTGTAGACATCAATTAGAAAAAAACAATAGTGGGATAAATGTTTCTCAAAACATATACTGTATGACAGAAACTTCAACAGAGAAAAGTTGGATGAGAATAAATTAATGCTTACAGCGCAAACCCTCTGCATTGGACTCTTTGAGTCTAGCAGTTATTACTTCTCCTACAAATGGGCGAAACACTACCAGTCTAAACTTGACCTGCAAGATACCATGATTATTCTGTATTAATGAGCACACTATCACAGAAAAAACTACAAATAATAGAAAGCTGATTATTATAGCCCTTAGGGGTCATTTGGTAGGGTGTATTACGTGAATAATGCTGGTGTAACATTTTAGTACAATGTTTGGTTGAATATAAGTCTAGTACAACTAATACCAATGTTACTTATACACTCTATTCATACTATTCTTATACATAGTAAGAACTTGTTTGGATTGACTTATAAGCTGTTTTCAGCTTTTTTGAGTGTTTGGCTGGCCAGCTTAAAGCCATTTTGTGCTTAAAATAAACCCAAAAAATTAATTGGGCCCGTTTGGCTTAGCTTATCTAAAGCAGCTTATAAGCTGTTACCAGCTTATAAGCTGCTTTTTTTAAGCCCATCCAAACATGCTCTAAACCATGGCATTAACAATACCAGCGCTATTCTTATACTTACACTCTATTCAGTACTATTCAGAAATTATGCAATCCATGTTATTTTAATACAAGCACCTAAACGGTCGATATGAAATAATGCCAGCATAATTAATCCCAACATTACCAATTCCAGCATAACTTATTTCGAACCACACGACCCCTTAGTCACATGACACAATTGAAAAAACTGAAATGCTATTTCAGAACCAGCTCACAAACTATAGTAAAAATCGATTGGTCTTTCGTTATTGTGCTGTCCAGCCAGGATTCATCATTTTTCCTCTAATTGAAAGGTCAACATTCTGTTGTAGGCATAAACAAGGATATCGAGCACTTTTTTTCAAAGAATGAGACATCAGATCTTTATATAGATCATGTCAAGGAGGTGGTAACAGATTTATTAGAGGTCAAAGATACTTACCCTTATCACATCTCTTAATCTTTTAAAAAATCGAGGGGAGACTTTGTTTTTTTGGTTGGATCGGTTAAGGGGGGATTTAATTTAGAACAAAGTTGTGGCTTTGGTAAGATCACAATAATCACCCTTCATATTTAGAGCAAGAAAAAAGTGCACTTTCAATTCCCCTAAGGGGCAGTGATGCTCATAAAGCCAAAGAACTTATCAACTGAAAATCATTTTATTGGGATGGAAAACGGGAATCTCTCACGAGGAAAAATGATACATGTTTACACAATCCATTAAAGTTAAATTAAGAATAATTAACTGCCGCAACAAGTAGAATACCGTATATGTTGAGGCACCTTCACTTGGATAAATAAAACCACCATCTATGGAGCGAATATCGTAAATAGATATCACGAGGCCCAAACTTGCAATAACCTAAGCATCATGTCCAAATGTTAGTCTCTTTTAATGATGCTAAATATTTTTGAGTTAGGAAATGGATTGAAAACAAAAATGCAGCCTCAAAAGAGAAGAAAACAAACCTTATCCACAAAGAGACCCTCAAGTTCTCCTCTGATTGATTCATTGAGTGGAAGACTTAGGAGATGAGGCGGCAATCTCAGTGTGTGTTCTATTAAACTCAGATAAAACATGCCTCCATAAATCTGTAGCAAGATACACACCAAAAAATTTACCAACTAGACAAAAAATACAAACTTGCGAAAAGTCTAAATTTGGTAGACTTGCAAAAGAAAGACTATAAGATATGGATCTTTATCTCATGTGGATCATTTTAATACACAGCATATTTTTGTTTCTTTTTGTTTTCAGCAAGGATCCATGCAAAGTACCCCATCAAAGAATATTCTTGGCCTTGGTCCTCTCCATTCTAACAAATTCTCAAGGTTCTCATATGCAATCACAAGAGTATTAAATGTTTGTTAAACAAAGCTATGATTGGGTACTTCACTTTAAGCTAGCATACAAGGAAGCTCTTTGTTTTATTGACAAAAGATAGATAACTACAGCTGTCATATTTGGTGAACAGAATATGAGTATTAAATGTTTGTTAAACGAAGCTATGATTGGGTACTTCACTTTAAGCTAGCATACAAGGAAGCTCTTTGTTTTATTGACAAAAGATAGATATATCACAAAGAGCTTCCTTGTATGCTAGCTTAAAGTGAAGTACCCAATCATAGCTTCGTTTAACAAACATTTAATACTCTTGTGATTGCATATGAGAACCTTGAGAATTTGTTAGAATGGAGAGGACCTTGTACTATGCCCTCTGGTGGTATATAAGGACTCTTCTTTTTTGACTTTTTCGGGGCTTTCGCAATAGCCTTACCCCTTTTATCACCCGCCATCTACACAATAAATATATGGAAGTATTGGAATATAGATTAAAACAAAAGCAAATAAGAACTAATTTATTATCTAGGTGAACCCTATTTGGGGTACAGGATCACGGGCTAGGAATGAAAACCATGTGAACTGAGTAGTGAAGCTAATGCATCATAGCAAAGTATCTGTTTTGTGCCTCTGGCAAGCACAAACAACAGTTGCAGCTACAGTTACTTTTCACATAAAAGTTTCGATGTTAGCTAACAGGCAACCTGAACAAGGGAAGAAAGGACTAATTGAGAATCAGGTCATCATATATCATAAGATAAATAAGGAAGAATTACCAATTTGTTAGACAAGTATATCTCCTAAAGTTTTAATTTCAGATGCCAATCCAAAAGCAGATCAAAAGTACATAACACAATCTGATATTTGCATCTAACCAACCACCAAATAACATGTCATCTCCTAACTATATAAATCCTAAAAACTCTGTAATCATCACCAACAAACAAATACACCCAAAAAAAAAGGTTCCTCTCAATTACCTTAAAAAACCAGTGTACAATAGAACAAAAATGGTATCTGTAGCATTATATCTTAACTAGAACATATGAATTTAATTTGCAGCCAAAGTAAAGAGATCTGGATACCCAGAAATCACATATACTATGAAAAACAAAAGAAAACAAAAGCTAATCTATCAACAAAATTGAAAAATAACACAGTAACAAATTATCCAGCCAACATACTTAAACCCCAAGATCCATCCAACAGCAAAAGCCATCTTTAAAAGTGAGAACTAACTTATAAGTCTTACAATCAATTAAGATTCAGATACTTATAAGTCTTACAATCAATTAAGTAAAACTAAACAACAACAACATACCCAGTTGAATCCCACAGTGTGGGGTCTGGGGAGGGTTAAATGTACGCAGACCTTACCCCCACCTTGGAAGGTAGGGAGGCTGTTTCCGAAAGACCCTCGGCTCAAAAGAAAACAAGAAAACAAGGGGAAAAAAGTCAGATACCGACAAGCAAATCAAAGCAATGCGAAAATGAGAAATAACAAGGGCAAAGAAGTTATGATAAAATAGCATGGAGAGACAAGTCATGAAATACATGCTAATTTTCATCATTTTCTTCCTCTTCTGACCATTCCTCCTCATCCTGAACCATGTCGTGCATTCTAGAATTCTGGACATTAGGTTCTACCGCCCTACTACTTTCAACCACAACAAAGTTCTGAAATCTACCCAAACTGTTACGCGTTTCTCCATGACTAATCCAAACCGTATAATTACTTTTAAAACCTTCTTCCATTAGATGTCGCCTAACAATCTCTGGGATCTTGAATTTCATACATTCACATTTAGAACAAGGACACCTAACCACACCATGAATTGTAAAATCCTTAAGTGTTTTAGCATAGTCAACAAAACCATAAACACCGGCTACAAATTCATTCTTCAACCCAAATCGACCAGGATTAGATCTATCGTATATCCAACTATGAGATTCCATCTACACACAAAGTTTGAACTTAGTTTATATGATTAGTAAACGAATTTTATTTCACAAGTATAAAGGCTAAGTCTCCCTATTTGAAACTCGATAGATAAAGTACCTAAATCTTTTTAACTTCCATTAATAACTATATATACAACCCACACGTCCCATATTGTACAATATTTCATTTGTAAACTGTGTAATGGAGAAGAAACAAAAGAGAAAAAGAACATGAAATACACATAAAAGAAGGGGAAAAAAAAAGACTTACAGTAATGAAGTGATGGTGTTTAAACCAAATGTAAACTTGTATTTGTTACAGACTTAAAGTAATGAATGCTTCAACTAAGAAAGTGAGTGGAATTTATCTTTCTCCTCTATGAAACTGACACTGCAACTGGCAATTTTTAGGTAAAATTTGCAGCTAAATTGGTGTAACAGGTCTTTTATTAAGTTTGGAGCTTTTATAAAGAATACTACGAGGACTTTGCTATTGTTCAGTAGAGTCTGCAATTGATCTAGATCTAGATCTAAAATCATACGTACTAGTTTCCATTTAAATTCACATGTAACTCTCATCTTGTCATTTATCGGAAATCCAAATGAACATTACCATGACTTTTTCTTACAAGTTTGAATTGTTTTAATTTCTGCTTTAACAATAAGTCTCATTATCGGTGCATTTATTCTTTAGGTGATGCCAATTTGGCAGAAAATGATGGAACTAACAAATTTCATATGCTATCAACTAAATTCTGCTCTGTAGTGACTACCATAGTGTAAAAATGCAACAACAACAACATTCAATTTCATTTACCCCTAGCTTTGCTACAAATGCAACAACAACATCATTCAATTTCAATATTTCATTCCATTTCAATTCACAACCCTAAAAAAAAATAACATAATATAAACCCTAAAACAAACTAATGAACACTAAATAAAGTTATCAAATCTACTAAATATAGAAGGTAATGCAATTAATAACATGGTATTGAAATACGAACTAGTTCAATTTGGGGCTTGTGTTCATGAGATTGAAAAAAAAAATACCTGAGCTGATCGGAAAAGGCGGTGGCGTGCGACGTTGAGAGTCTAAGGAGGTGGCGTGGTGGGACAGTGGCGTGCGTCGAGAGGAGAGGGAAGGAGAAAATAAAAAGAAAGTGACCCCATGGGGTCTAAATCTATTGGACTTTTTGACCTCATGCGGTCCAAAATAATTAAGTCAGATTTGCTAAACTTGACTTAATTGTTTGGACCACTTGTAGTCGAAATCAGATTTTTATTTTTTTATTTTTATATAATTTAATTATGTATAAAATGTATTTTTTCCATTTATTATTTGTACAAAAACTAATTTCGATCACACGTGGTCGAAATTCACTTTTCCCGTTAAAAAATCGATTCGGTGTGGTCGAAATCCTATAAAAAATTAAATTCAGTGTGGTCAACATTTTTAGGTCGAAAATGCCTTTTTTTTTAGTAGTGATGTGACGTAAAACATATGTTTGGTTTTTATTTTGTAACTAGTATTTGTACCCGCGCGATGCGCGGTGGGTATCAAATGAAACTAATCATAAAAAATTATTATCTTATTTATTTGATATAATAAAAAAATTATTCTATACATTGACATATTTAAATAAATTTGTGAAATATTAAATTATAATATTACTTATTTGAACACAGTAGATTATATTAATTTAATAAAATCTAAATCTTATTATGATTAACTTTGTTCATCATACTATCCTGATTAATTATTGACCAATGACATAAAAATCATATCATTACAAAAGAAAAGGTTTATTTGACAAAACTATAGTTAAGTGACTCACTCTAAATGTTATTTTTGAAAGCAAAAGAACTTATGAAAGCTATGTTTTAGAGTTGCCTGCATTAAAAATTAATGTATATTTTCAATTTTTAATGTGGTACTTGAATTCATTTATATCCGAATTTTTATTTTTGGTTCTATTTATTAAGTCTTCGGTCATACACTCTTGTTCATAATATAATTTTTTCATCATAATATGATTGAAAATAATTATCTTTCAATAATAATAAATCTTATACTCTTAGAAGTACTAAGATAAGGCAAACATTTTGAGTGAAGTATGAGCTATGACTCAATTTGTCATTTTTTTTTTTTTACCATTTTCTCAATAAATAACATCATCTAATCGCCCTCACAACCCCCCCCCCCCCTCTCTTCCTTTCCCCCACAACCCCAATTTGCATGATATCCCAATGTTTCGATATTTTACTTATTCTCTTACAACACTGGACCATCAAATAGTAGCGGATTTTACTTCGTATCACTTCACCAAATAAATGACCGTAAATTCTTCATATATCTAATTTGGCATCCTTCCTCTTCTTTATTGTTTTTTTTTTTTTTGAAAATTTAATAGAATTATGTGATTTGGAAGCAAAATTACATGTTGCATTTGATGGCAAATCCACCCAAAAATATATGTGCAAGATATAACTTCTATAAAAAATACCATCCTTATAAAAAAAAATTATATGTTGGTGTGTATTCAAGAACTATACTCCATGTTATTCCATTGCTCGTCTAGATTATTCAAAACTGGCCATGTGATTTTATAATAAGTCATTTGGTTAAATATCATCACCCATACACATATATATAAATATATTTTATTGAAACTTATTAGATCTCTTGGCATATATTCCTGCACATAGTAAAGGAGAAAAATATTTCAATTCTATTGAATAAGAAAAAAAAAAAAAAGGGGGGGGTTCTTAAGCAATTGACAAAATTTGTAATTAGAAAACCTAGAATTTACACATTTTAAATTGATAAATAAAAAATAAGCAGAATATATTTAAATAAGATATACTAATTAATTTTTAGTAATAATTCTTTAAGCATTTGTACATGTAAATTATGTTGAAGTCCATAATCATATACATTCACAAAAAAAAAAAAAAAATATCTATTATTATTCTGTTTTTTTCTTTGCCTTCGAAATTTCAAATAATGTTAAGTCCATTCCCGTTGAAAAAAATAATAGAAAGAAGGAATGTAAATGTGAAAACCAAATCAATAAACATACGGTGAAAAGAGTACGATAGTTTTGTTATTTGTTCATCATCAAATTATTGCAATTTCTAATCCGAATGTCTTAATTTATTTTCTTAATATTGCACATGCAATGTTTTCTTTTACTTTTATAGTACTTGCTACTCACTTGTTTTAGCATTCTTTGCCCAAATATTTTTGAGAGGAAATATTCTTTAATCCTTATTGTCTATTGCCAGAGACTTAAGATTTGTTTCTTTTTGAAATTACATTCTTTATTGTTTTCTTTTCCTTAAATTGGTGATTTTAGTATTGAATTTACGAAGAACATTAAAGATGATAAAAGGCTAATGCTTGGATTCCCAAGGATCAACCTTAGTAATGAATTAGCATATTGAAAACGTTTTATGAATTATATTTATCCAACAATTTCTTGAAAATCTGGAGAGAAAAAAAGAATAAACAAAAGTTCAAAAATAAAAAGAGTTGGTTAAAAATTAAATATGCAATGAATACCAGAGTGTAGAGCAAGCTTTAAGAAATAATAATAAATGAACAGAAATTAAAGCGAGAGAAGAGCATCTAACCTTATAAACAATATAAAATTCAATTTTTAAAAACATAAATAAGAGATGCAATTATCATCTTCTATGGAATCAAAAAAAGTATTCGTTGTACATCTTCGTCCATCACAAAGATCTTCGGGTCCGTATATATTTCTCTTGAAGAGCGAAATTTAGAGTAAATCTTTCATGACCCAAAAAAAAAAAAAAAAAAAACTACACAAATAGATTTGAATAATGTTTGTCCATACACAAAATTAAACATCAGACAAACATTTGGAACAAACATTATTATTTTAGTGTTAATAAAAATAAAAATTTAAAAATAGTAACAAAATTTAGCCTAAAAAAGTGCCAACTCGGCCAATTAATTGTTTTAATAAGAAAGTGATTTTCTGTTTTACGTAATCCAATGTATTCATTTTTATCAAAAATCCAACGAACAAAACCATAATTACATTGAAGAACACTAATTACTTGAGTTCAGGCCTGGATATAGCGGATAGAAAGAATGGTTCTGTAACATCCTTTTCTACAATACGTACATCACTCATCTGCATATAAAAAATATGAAAACATTAAAATTGATTAAGTTTCTAAGAAATGAAGAATATGAATAGTGCAGTAAATATAAAATTCACGAATAGAGTTGGAGGAGGAAAAAGTCTGGTATATATAGAAGAGGTTGAGAAATTGAAATTTCATTCCAACTCAAATTTCATTTAAATTCGAATTTAAATATCATATCAATTTGTTAGATAGGATTCCAAAAGATCCTTATCTTATAATTTATATATTTGAATTGAGAAAAATATTAGGAACCGATGAGATAAATCCAATTTTTTTTATACTAAATGGCGACGTCATTACCCTTCCTTATCCTTGTTTTTTTTTTTTTTTTAACCTTCCCCTAACCTTCTTTGCTTTATTCATTCATTTGTTAGTTCCAAAAATCAGTTTTATAATGGTCAATAAATTTATAGGTATATAAACGAATAAATGTAGATATATAGATTTGATTTGGATAACTTTTAGTTTCATTTTAAAACTATACAATAATTGCAAATTCAGTAAATAAAAGTACAAAATGAAAAATTATTGATAAATTATAGAATCTTATCACTTATAATGAAATTTGATTTGGATAGCTTCAATTTAAACGTTAAACCTTAATTTATTGTTAAAACATATATATTAAAGTTTTTGCACATACATTTGCATTATAACCCATAATTTTTTTTTAAAATTTTATTCAAATAAGTTCTGATAAGCCATAGTTATTAACTCTTTTTTTTGGTAGAAGCGGATGTTATCATGATCATAAATGTAGGAGGATTTAAATCTGTTATATTTAAAAAGTTTATCTTTTAATTCAAATCAAAGAATAATGGAGAATGCAATGCAGTAAAAAAAAAAATCTTCAAAATTGTATACATATATATTTTATAATATCTGATAGGATAAGTTATGGCAATAATAAGAGTTCATTTAGCTCATTTAGAACTCTTCAAAAGTGGGTTTTAGTTTAAAACTAATGAAATCTAATTTTACTCCAAATGTCTAATATTTTCAAATTCAAATACATCTACATATATTTTCAATTCAAATTAAACAATTCAAAACTTTTACGTATTACAATTTATATTAACTTTGTCTTAAAATTGCCAAGTGGCTTGTTATTAGCTTGCCACTTGGCTTAACCACATTGCTTATACCTCTCCTATATATATATATATATATATATATATATATATATATATATATATATATATATATATATATATATATATAGATAGATAGATAGATATAGATATAGATATATATATATAAACTATTTTTTAAAAGGATATCTTTGAGTTTGATTAGTCCCATAATCACGACATTGCTAAGGATGATTTTAACACATTTTTGTTTTTCAATTTTATTTTAAAATAATGTGGATTGGTTTAATAAATAAACTTTTTCTTAACAGATATGTTTGAATTTGAAAAAGCCCGTTAATGTGATATGTTAAGGACAAAGTATATGGCTTGCTAAATGCGGATAATTATAGCTTGCTTAAAATTTCAAAAGTTTGTTTCTCATAAAATTATTTTTCAATTTTGGAATTTGATAAAAACTATTAGTAAAAGACTTGGTCCTAATTTTCATTAACTTTGTCCTAAAATTGCCAAGTGGCTTGTTATTAGCTTGCCACTTGGCTTTACCACCTTGAAAATACCTTTCCTATTTTATATATATAGATTGTAATCTCTTATCTAATATGAGGGATTCATTTGTACAAATGATTTTTCAAGCTTGGAATGAGTATGGAGAGATTTTTTATCCTTTGAGTTGTTCTGCCGGATCGATCGCTCAAGATCTTTCTTCTTTCTTCGAACTCAATGAACTAAAAGGAATCATTTCTTATGGACTATTTAAGAATGATTATAATCTAGTTCATGGCATAATAAAAGTAGAAGACGCTTTGGTGGGATTTTCAATCAGTTTGATAATGATCGAGTGACATTGCTTCTTCGATTCGAATCGAGGAATCCCTTGACCAGTTTTTTTTTTTTTTTATTGACCAAAGATTTCTATATGAAAAATATGAATGGATTGGAAGAAGGGAGAAGGAGCCCTTGATCGACCGGCAGGAAGATCTTTCAATCACATAGGTTGGGTTCCTAGAATGTGGCGCCCTTGAGGCTTTTTATTTGATTATTATTGTATCGTGAAGCCCAATTAATTAAGATTTTCCTATTGGTCCAGGTCATCATTTCGAGGCAAGCGAAATTACTTATGATGAAGAGGATGAACTTCAAGAGAATGATTCAGAGTTGGTACTGTCAACTAATGATTGTGTTTTCCAACATAAACTTCCGAGGAAAAAAAAAAACAGCATTTGATGATAGCATTTTTTTTATCTACCTGATTCGCATTAATTATGTACCATGATTTAATAATAATCACTTATAATGTGAATTCTAAATCACTTGATGCATCAACTCTACCCAAAGTGGAAGGATCGATTTTATCATATATTATAAACGTTATATTTGTGTAATCATAGGAAATAGATAAATATTACGTGATATATTGCTAAATAAAAGAGAATTTTTTTTTATAAAATTATTTTCTTCTATTCATATTGTATTAAATTTCCTATCAGGAAGCTATATATCATCATAGTGACTTCATATTTTTTTTTTCCTTCCCTTTTTTGAGCAATAACATATTACATGCATAAAGTTGCAAATATTCTACTTTCAGGGGCGGCTCAAGAGAGCCGGTGGCCTAAAGCCAGAATTTAAAAGGAGGCCTTATATTTATTTAGTAAAATTTTAATATATTTTGTGTGTTATTTATTCTTATAGCCTTTTTAAAGTGTTTTTTTTTTCAATTGACGATATAGTCAATTCGTGTAATTTTTCATGAGACATTAACTGAATCACGAGTCTTATATTCTGTATTACGATCATTTCATCGATTTAGTTTTTTTTTTTTTTTTTTTTTTTTAGTTCACGCGATTGTTACAAAAAACTTTTCAAAATTATTTTATAAGCAACGGAAACATTTCAAAATATCTTCTACACAGGGGCGGAGCTAGCCCTTCGGCCGAACCCAGTAGCTTTTATCCGAACCATATATTTGTATTAAATTTTTTGTTAAATATGTACAAATTATTAATTAAGAATCCAGTAACTTTAAAGAATTAGAACCCTGAACCCAACAAGCTTCGAATCCTGGCTCCGCCTCTGCTTCTACATATAAATATTTTTGTATCACTATAACTATAAAAATAGATTAAAACCGTGAATGACTATTATGCCTATAAAATATTTAAGGGCTTAACAATGTCTTTTCTATTCTAATGGTTTAATAATCTACTTAGCTTGAGCTTAAAAAATATCTAAAAAGGCACTCAAAGAGTTATAGAAGATCTTACAAAGTCAAAATTATAAACTAGATTGATTTAAGTTGAAGTGAATTAAATCATATTACAAAGTAGGAAGTAATTATAAATTTAATTGACTACAATTTCTAACTGTAATTACATCAATCATATTTCTAAAAAGTAGCATAAACTTTGAAAATATATATATATATATGTAATAATTGATAAATAATTGACCGTAAAATGATCCAGAAAATTATATATCACTAATAATAAATATATATTTTTTTAAATCATATATTTAATACAAATTATTTTGGGGCCCTAATATATTTGGGGCCTAAAGCCACTGTTTTGGTTGCTTTAGGCTTCAAATTGTGGGCCTGACTACGTCCATATATCCTTATTTATAATTGGCTTAAGTCATAGATAGACTCCTTTGTAATATTTTCCACAATTTCAACCGAGCGTTTATATATTTACAAATCGTAGACAAGTTTTTGTTATATACACACACTGTCCCGCGCGTTTACCCACTTTTTTTAAATAGCGTGAGAAGATTTAAAATGCAATTGATGTGGGTCCCATTTTTGAAAGTGTCAAATATAAAAAGGAAAAAAAACATTTTTTATCTCTCTCCCTTTCTTCTCCAAAACCGGTAAATCAACAACACCATTTCTCCTACATCTCTCCATTTCTCCTTCACCCTCAGTGAGAGCATAAGCATTGAATGTAAAGTGTCAACAAGCTTTGTTTTCTCTTCTTTTCCAATGTATTAGCTTTCAATATAAAGTAATATGAAAAGAGTTAGTGCTCAAATAAATATTGTTTAAGAAAAAAAATGGAGATGGTAAATATTTTAAGGATTCATATTTGAATTTTCCCCCTTCTCTCTCTTCATAAATTAGAACATACTTTGTTTTCTCTTCTTCCAATATACTAGCTTTCAATATATCATAATATGAAAAAATATTTATTTGCTCAAAGAAACATATTGCCCAAAAAAATGGAGATGACCAGCAATTTTTTAAGGATTCAAGTCTCTCTTTTCAAAGGAAAAATAACGATCTCGGATGGAGAAAGAATAAAAGGGATTATGAAGGGTATAGCAACATCAAGGGAAGAGGGAGTATAAATCGGGAAGAGAATTTATAGTGGCTTTGGGGAAAAGGAAAAGATTGTGGACGGTAATGGTGGATTCGGAGGGAGAAAGGAGAAATAGGGAGGGTTGGGTGGGCGGGGGTGGGGTACAAAAGAAGAGGAAGAATGGCGGAAAAGAAGGAGGGTGGGGAGGGGGAGGGGTGCTTTTTTGGGAAGAGAGAGAAGAATTTTTTAATTTTTTTTTATTTATTTGTTTAAATTAAAATCCACGTGTCACGATTTTATTTGTTAGTTTGGCGAGTGAATTGCACGCTCTTTTTGTGTTTGGCTGCATATTAATTTTGTGTTCAAGTGACACATTAAAGGTTGTCTTAAAGGGTTCATAAATAAAATCAAAGGTAGTTATTATTCATAAATAGGTCTTAGAAGTAGTTATGACAAGTAAATTTTCCATTTATAATTTTATCCACAAGAATGTTACAATATACACTTTCTCTTTGGTCCATGAAAGAAATTACTTCTATTTATAGTAGTAATTCCTTTATGCCATTCCCATCATTACCCTTTCCTCTTAAGATTCTTCTTTTCTATTCTTTTCCATTCTCAACAAACAAAGCACTCTGAAAAAGTGAATGTAATAACATCCACCTCTTGCTGTATCCCCACCAAAATGGGTGAGAGGACAAGGCAAAATAGAGTTCTAACATTTATGTACAATGGAATATGCAACCTTTTACGGTATCAGTCCATTATCATAATTTCATTTGCATCTCTCTTATATACGATACCCTACCACAAAATTGCATTTGCCTTGCTACTCAAGGCACTAGTTCGGATGGAAACCCTGATCAGGCAGGTGGCCTAGCTAACATAGCTATCCGTCAGAAATAGATGCATTCCGTTGCAAGCTACTATAGAGGCATATAATTTTCCGGGTGTTAAGAAAGATATTGAATCGAAAGCGGACATGCTTGCTCACTGGCTAGATCGGACTGTTTGTACCTTTGCTAACTCTTTTGCCTATAAGGAAGCTTGAAAGAGGGAATTCTCTGAGCTATGACCCCGAAAGAAAGATAGTCTTTTTTTTATTCTGAGCATTGGAACTGACAAGGGCTATTCATAAACAGTCTTCCTTGCTTCTTACCTTTTATCTTATTGTAGGAGTTTATCGGAGAGAGAAAATCCTATCAATTCCTTTTGAATAAGGCTACGCTCCTTCAAGCCTTTGAAACTATTGAAAATAGAATCTTTGTTTTCAGGCGGGTTTTCTTCTCCACTAACAACCAAGACGCCTGAAAGCGGTTTCCAACGCTGCTGGGCAGAAAGACATGATGGCATGAAACTCGATTATAATTGTTCGTCCACTTCAAATGCTCAAAACAAACCATTTTCCGTGTGAAATGACAGGGATTGGTTTGGTTACTTAGGGAATCCCAAGCAAAGCAATCTACGCAATTTCCGGGTTCAGTAGTAGGAAAGAAAGGGACCTCTCACTCAATTCACTAACATGTTCTAGGGCATCTTTTTCTAATAATAATGTTCGCACTGACCAAGCTTTTTGGACGTTCCATGATTATACCGACTAGCGGCACTTTCGAGATGCCACCTTGAAATATCAAAAGTCTTTTCAATTCCATTTGACTCGGGGCGTCAGGGACCCTACAATAGAAACCTCGTCTCTTTGGTCGTCCATAAGTTCTGCCTCAGTGCCCTACTATTCATAGGAAATATTGATTGTTGAGAGACTGATTTATAAAAGCCCGGTGAGGCCTCAACCGACAGCCTTGCTTCGTTCTATGGCTGTTTTCAAGCTAGCACCCGTTTCAGCATATCATCTCGCTCGATTCAAAAAAAAAAAAAATCACAGTTTTTGATTATCCAGTTCTATATAGAAAACGAGCAGTTGATCCCACAAAAGCAATGCTAGCTTTGTTGCGGGTTCAACTGGAATTGTAAGAAGTCAGGTAAATTATCATTCTCCCCACCCCATATGCCTCCTCTGCTTATGCCACTGGTGATGAACTCACTATGGCTATTCAACGTCAAACTCAGAATATTTCTTACTACATAGGCGGCTAAACGAAGCCCAGGTCTTTTTTTGTCAAACCCCACCCCCTTATTAGTAGCCGAAGTAAAGGCCGGCATGAGATCAAAGTCACTTGTCGTCCGTTCGCTCTCTCGTTCAACAAAGGCCATCGATATTTCCTTACTTCTCAAGTTTTGAATTTTATGAGCCCTTCGATTGTATCCCATAAGAAAAGATCTCTGATAAACATCTTGTCGATGATTCTATTTTCACATATTATTTAGAATCTTCGTGTGAGTTTGAGTCCAGAACTTTTTTGTTTTGTTTTGTTTGTTTTTTTTTTTTTTTTTGGGGGGGGGGGGGGGAGACGAGGAAATGGGGAAGAGGATTGCAAGGTGGGGGATTGGACCCTCACCAACGTAACAAGGTGAAAGTTCAGGTAACCAACCAATTGAGCTACTAAGATTTCTCGAGTCTAGAACTATATTAGTTCGAAAACTATATTTATTGTCCTATAAAAATATTTGCTTCATTAACGGTGTCAGCTTATTGTATCTATCGGCAAAGCATTGGCTTTTCCTTTGACATGTCATAAGTCTGGGCCTTATTCTTAACACACGTTGCCATCAAACTTGGCGTTTGCATCGTGCCTGCATGTGTGTTGGCTATGCCATGGCATGAGCCACGTGATTCGTCCGACAGAACATAGACCTTTCAACACTTAGTGGCGTATCTCAAGGAAGTTATACATAAACCTCCTTTCAAAAAAGATAAAATTGAATGGATTGGAGGGGCACAACGGGACTCTCACCCTCTCTGGCACCCCCTTCCAGGAGACTTGGGGCCGGTCCGTCGCTGAGAACGCTTCTCCAGACTACAATCGAACGAGTCGCCCGATATGGAGAAAAAAAATAGTTGGCATAGCGATAATATCCAATGATTCCCCTTTCTAAAGGCGGTCTTTGCCACCGGTAGAGAGGTGGATGGAGCATATAGCATCTATGAATTCAACTGAATTTAGTATTTATGAGACATAATATATTTATATATGTGAAAACTGCTACTACTACTTCATCAAATATTAATGTCTAAACTCATAATTTGAAAATTACAATAAGTTACTGTAAAATAAAAAATAAAAAAAATATATAAATGTTGAACTCATTAGATTTAAATTCTGAATATGTCTCAAAGAGAAGTACGCGTATACTCCGTTCAGCTATAACCGACCTGCATCACTTGTCAATTTCTGATAGTGATTGTTTCATTTCAATCTTGATCTAAAATAGTAAAAATCCATTCACTAACAAAAGACCTTATATGACCATATATTAATTATATCATTTGACTTGTGCCCTAACTATAACCTGGAGCCACTAAATAATTGAAGCTACACAAGACGCAACCCCTCCTTACTTTCACACCTAGTTAATTATAAAAGTCCTAAATCTAGAACTTTCCTATTTATTATTTCTCCTTTATTGTGATCTTTCTCATCATTCCATTCAACAATATAATATGCATTTTAAACTTCCTTCTAAAACATTTTACTAATCTGTTCTCCTCGTGGCACATTGTATTTTATTTTCCACTTTGTGTATACTACTTGAATTTCATTACGTAATATCATAAAGGTTTAATTTACAAGTATCGTTAGTCTTGATATTCGGCTAAAAATCTATATTTCGAGTTTATCATCGCCTCATACTTTGATTATAAGTGCGTGGTTTACATGATTATTGGGGCGTTTTGAGCTTATTACGTGTCTCATATGTGTAGGAAGTATGTTGGATGAAAACGGATTGAAAAGATATAATTTGGTGCAAGTTCTGAGAAGAAAACAAAGATCGAAAAAGAACCGAGCTCGTCTCGTGTCCTCGCCTCGCGAGCAGTTTACACAAGCCAGGAACTTCAATCCTCACACAAAACAGTGAAGTAAGGAAAAGTCGTGCACCATCGCGAGCTACTGATGTAAGTGGGAAATTAAATTGCAATTAAAATGGTTAAGTTTATGCACTTAAAAAGGATGCACTTCAAGAGCAGCACCTAGCTAGAGGAATCACAATTGTCTTTTTGTCAATTATGGATTACAGACTTCAAAGAAGGAAAGGCTTGAGAAGATTGTATTTAGATCATTATGTCCCACGTTAAAGTTTTTTTTTGAAAAAAGGAACAAGGTGTATGGCTTTGCATCAGGTTAGTCATTTGACTGAAGCAGAGGTATTCTAATTCCGTAGCAATCGAACCACGTTCTTGCGAGAAAATCTGAAGCCCAGCATAATTGGGACAGGGGCAGAATTGTCCAGAGCTGATTTATACCCTACACAAACAAGTTATTATATTATTTTTCGAGCAGTTTTTGGAGGGGACGATAGCAGCACGCGGCAACAACACTTTTGGACCCTCCGTGGAGTAATTACGCGAAAGATTCGGCAACGAGTTTTTCCTTCTTCTTCCTATCTTCCATTGTTGGTTATGAATTTTATTGTGTTTTAACATACTTTTATGAGTAACTAATTTTCTATCTAGGGTTTTGATGGAACCTTTTGTAGGATGAGTTCTTGTTACGTTTTTATATAATTGAGCGGTTGGATTTTCTACTTGTTCAACTACGTGCTTATTTCAGTTGATTGAATGGCCATCGATTAGCTGTTCCGATTTATTATGTGTTGCTCGAGAGAGAATGCATATTTAGGTAGTTATTGAACAACGCCACTCCTTAGGTATATGAGAGATCAATACGGCGGGTTTAAAAGCGGGATTAGAGATAATAAAGCTTTGACGTGGTCATAGTGAGCGGTGAGAAATTACTAGCTAGGGTAATTCGAGAGAATACGTCTAGTAAATTATTATGATTGCTCGAGAGAGAATTACTATAAGTTGAGTGCTCACGATCAATAGAGAATAACTCGGCGAGATTATAGATAACGTAGCGAGAATGGTTCCGGTAATTGGGGAAATCATAAGCCTAGCCTCCTTAATCTTGTTTTCAATTTCATCCTCTTTAGTTGATAATTTTAATACATTATTATTTATTAGTTAAGTAGTTTAAAATATAAATATTAATCGTTATAATTCATAAAATTGTTCGAACTTGTAATTAGTGATATTGAACAGTTATAGCTAACGTTAGTTCTCTGTGGGATTTGACTCCGGACTTATAGACCGGATTATATTTGCAGCGGCCACTTATCCTTTTTAGGACTAGAGTGGGCACATGATCAAGTGTAAAAGCATTTTTATATCACTATTGAAAAAATATGTTTTGCCGAGGGGGAAAAAACGACGGAACACCATTGGTAATTAAGGATTTCTAATTAAGAAAAAAAACGATGGAATCAACTCTGCCGGAAATAACTATGTATGTCGGTAAATTAATCGTTGTCCAAAAGATATCTACATGTAAGTCTCCTTGAAATGCGAAATTTATAATTTTCAAAACAAGACATGTTATTTGCTATAATAAGTAAAAATAACATGATAGCAAATAAAAGGATCCTTTTTTATTTTCACACCTAAGTCCTAGATCTACAACTCTAATTTCCTATCTCTCATTTTGTTATAATTCTCATCATTCCAATCAAACAACATGCATTTAAAATTTTCCTTCTAAAACATTTTACTAACCAATTCTCCTCCTGGTACATTTCTTCTGTATTAATCATATCTCCACTTTAATTTGTATATACTTTTTTATATTCTTTCTTAAACGGTGTCAACCTTTGAAGAAACAAACTAATAATAATTTACTCTAATGACAAGCAGTATCATTTTAAATAATCTTTACCCAATAATTATATTGTTCTTATTATCTATATATACATATCTAATAAAAAAATATTGAAGCAATGTTTCGTGACACCGCCTGGAACAAGGTATATCCCACCCTATGTATTTTGTTACATTCTATTAGAAATAATACCTCCACTACCATATTGGAATTGTGGGTTGGCACAATCTCATCATAGTATACACCATCACACCAGCACTACAATAAGCTTTTTGTATTGCATGCTTATCATTCTCATCCACAAATTTTGGTTCCAATTTTATAAAATTTCAACATTGTATTTTCATCACTAGTATACCTAGCACAACAATTAATTAATTAAAATGTCTCCACTACAACTATAAATAGCCCCCAAGATTTCTTATGTGTTACAGCAACAAAAACATCCTGCCACAACTAGCTAAAAATAGTACACAAACATTGGCTTTGCTATTTTGGTCCTACTTTTCAAGTATGGGTAAGTTTAAGGCTTTGTCCCTTCTTATTTTGCTTGTTTTTTCAAGCCTTGTTGTGATGTCTAAAAGTAGGGTGGCAAGAATGGATTTAGGGTTGGATTTGGGTGGGGTAGGAGTTGGTGTTGGTCTTGGGATTGGGTTGGGGTTAGGTGGTGGAAGTGGTTCGGGGGCCGGTGCAGGAGCTGGCTCAGGTTCGGGATCAAGTTCAAGTTCAAGCTCGAGTTCTAGTTCTAGCTCATCCTCGTCTGGAGGAGGAGGTGGTGGTTCAAAGGTAGGTTCATCTGCTGGGTCATACGCTGGATCAAGAGCCGGTTCTGGATCTAGAAATCGAGGTAGTTCCGGTGGTAGTGGATACGGAGGTGGACACGGCGGAGGGTATGGTGGAGGAAATGGTGGCAACTAAATTCATGCATGCATGTCAATTTTTCACTAGTAAAAGAATTCACCACTTATGATTAAGTAATAAACATTATGGTGTAGCCTTTAATTATGTATGTACCTTGTACTACGTGTTTGATCATTGTCATTTGTGTTTTAAGGTTTAAATGAAAGTTTGGTTCATGTTTTATGTATTCTTCACTTTATTATGTTAATGATGTGTTAATTTCTACGTACTGTTGTGGACAACAAAATTTTATTGAATTTAAATCCGCAAGAAATTTGGATTATATTAAATTCAAGATATATTAGTCCAAATAAATATTGTGGATTAATATAATTGGATTAATTATTTAAATTCAACAAATATGGATTTAATTGAAATGATCCAATTTTACTGGGCTAGTCCGTTAATTTGGGCTAAAAATGATGATCCCACTTTGCCAAGCCCAAAATGTCATCTTATTCTAGAGGCCCACTTTGGTGCCACGTGTCAAATGACGTGGTATGCCAAGTCAAACGAAGGAGCCAATAGGATCACGCCACGTGTTAGAATGATGCAGCATACCTAGTCAAATCAAAGGCAAATGAAGATTTGCCGCGTGTACAAGTGACATGTTCCGACCAATCAAATATCGCCATGTCAACTTAAATCTGATTGGCCGAAAGGAGTCTGTCCTTATCACAACTCCTCCATCCTACAACTATAAATAGGGGCCTCATAATTCAGAAAAGGGACCAGAATTTAGAACAAGAAGCCAGAAGGAGCTCGTGGATCAAACGCTACAAGTTTTCTACAAGCTGCAAGCATTCAAGCACTCCTCTACAAGTTTCAATTACCCGAAGATCAAGAACGAAGGCAAATTAAATAGCAAGGGGCTCAAGATCTAAGCCAACAAAGGCAAATCAAATACCAAGGTGTTCAAGATCAAATTCACTTGTTCGTCTGAGAATTATTATTCGTGGTGGTCATCAAAGTGTTCGTGACGAATCAATTCAAGTCAAAATCAAATCCATATTCAAGATCAAGCTTCAAGCCCTTGAATTCAAATACAAGTTCAAGATCAAGACACCCAAATTCAAGATCAAGCTCAAAGGCCCTTGAATTTAAGTACAAGTCAAAATCAAATCCATCAAATTCAAGATCAAGCTCAAAAGCCCTTGAATTTATATTTGTAAAGAAGAATCAGAGGAATCATAGAGATTATAACACTCATATTTGAAATCAAATAATACGATTGTTGCGATATTTTTCTGTCTTGTTTTTTATTTTCTCGACGCGAATTTTATTGTCTACGAATTCTGGCACGCCCAGTGGGACAATCTCTACCCCTCATCTCTTCCATTAGAAGTTGAAGAACATCAAAATGACTCAAATGAAGACCAACCCCAAATCTGATGCTATTGCGACTGCTCAACCTAAAAGTGGATTGGAAGTTGCCATGGAGATCATTGGACAAATCAAAAGGAGTAAAACCAGAATGCGAGGACAACAAGTGCTTCAAGTATCGTCTAAGCCAACTCATGTTTCTAGTTCATCTTCTCCAAAAGGAATGATATCCTCATCCTGCATGCTAGAAGAAGGGAGTAATATTGCTGAGGTGCTTGAAAGAACTTTGGCTCAACTTAATTTACCGCAAGAATGCCATTGCAAGTCGAACAACCCCTTCCTGGAAGAAGATGATGATGCCCAAAATGATGGATATGCGCCAACTTCCTATCAAGTCACTCCCCAATTCAAGCTCTATTTGAGTAGTGATCAATATCACTCTTCATCCTCCATGATGGTCGTGCAGGCAATGATGATTGACACATCCACTAAAGAAGAACAACTTGCAAGTTTGACTAAGGCAGTTGAAGGCTTGACAAAGCTCGTGCAAGAACAGGATGCTAAGATTTCCAAGCTGACAAATAAGATGGAAAATATGGCTGAGAGAGAATTGAGTCAAACACCTATAAAGCTTCCTGAAATTCAAGACAAAGGAGACTCTTTTGTAAAGCGAACAACAACGATCAAAGAGATCCAAGTTTCCGCTGAAGGTATGATTCTTGTTGACCAATTGAAGAACTTCATCATGGGGGCCATCTACGATAAATCTGAGTCCTCATCCAAATCACCTCTCACATATGTTGTTACACCTCGTATCTTCGAAGAGCACTTATCAAATTTGAAACATAAGTACGTTGAGTTAGGGTTAAGTAAAACCACTTTGGAATATAAGGAGCAAGCATTATTAAATATATTTAATGAGTGAAGGATGTATATAAGGTATACCGGAAGGTTTTATAAGGAAATGAGTGGAAGAAATGAAGTAGTACAACTTTGGAGAAAGGATGGGTAATGCTTTGTGTGAAAATTTTGGTCCAACTTGGGGGAGAATATCTCTTAGCATATGAAGTGTTTTAAGGTGAAACAAAAGCCTAAAATGAAGTTCGTCGAGTCTAGTTTCCAACGCAACAAATCGCTCGTCTATAGGAGATCGGAGTAGAGAATTATGGACATTACAAGTTCAATTGACAGAGCAGAAACGCGTGCTACAGTACTGCTACAGCACCGACTTGCTACAGTATTGCTACAGTGACCCCGACCCGAATTTGACCCTATATAAAGGGTAAAAACCCCTTTTTTTTCACCAGATTTGCCTAGAAAATTCCAGAAAATTGAAGAGAGAGAGAGAGAGGAGATCACAAAGTAAGCAATTTTCAAGCGACGGAGTATTAATCGAAGCTCGGATAAACGCATGGATGTGATTCTAGTATGGTTTTGCGGTGGATTCAAGGTGGATATTGAATATATCGTTGTTTTAACAAGAATAAGGTATGAATCTCCTATTATTAATGTTAATTTTGATTTATTTACGAAGATAAAGTCGTTAAATAATTGTATAGCGAGTTGGTTGGTTGTGAAAATTGGAAAACATCGTGTGGGATGTTTTATGGTACATATTGGTATTGGAAATGATGTTATTGTCATTGTTGTTGTTGTTGTTGTTGTTCGTTCTTTGAATTATAATTTCGGGCTAGGCATATAAACGGGGGAGATCTTTACCGAAATTTCGTTGATTCTAGAAAGAGTTAGTTTGAGGGCTTAAGACAGGGCCTATGAAGATGGGTCTAACAATAGTATAAATTTTCTTGAATATAGATTTCCGAGCCTGGGAGGCCAAGCGTTGAATAGTTAAAGTTAAGGTGAC
This sequence comes from Lycium ferocissimum, assembly GCF_029784015.1. Taxonomy (NCBI): domain Eukaryota; kingdom Viridiplantae; phylum Streptophyta; class Magnoliopsida; order Solanales; family Solanaceae; genus Lycium; species Lycium ferocissimum. Next base: position 30,657,521 of record NC_081342.1, on the reverse strand, counting down.
CAAAAAGGTATGTTAAGGCTCGTCCCTTTCTTTCAAAGGCATGATTCCTATGTTATGACTTCATAAATGTTTCCATATCTTCCTTGTTATCAAAAGTTAAAAGTCTATGATTCCAAGGCATGATTCCCTTCCTGATAAACCGTAAATATTTTCCAAAATGTCCGTATTTTTCCAAAACAAAGGTTTGTGATTTTGTAATTAAGCTTTTATGACTACAACGATGGACATGTTTTTATCATGATGACAATGATGCCAAAAGATGAGAATATTTTCTATAATGACTATGATGAGAACGATTTCATGTTTAAAGGTTCCAAGTTATGATTTCAATGATGATATGAGATTATTGAGCTATCTTTTGACTTCCTTAATTTTATTCATTGTTGTTAGTCTCACCTTTTAATAATTGTTCCTTCAAGGTGAGATAAAGCGATGATGACTATTTCATAATATAATCAGAGGTTACCGACCTTACGTCACTCCGATAGAGACACAACTTTCCTTGGGCTCTCATAATGCTCTTATATATGATATATGTATATATATATATATATATATATATAGGTATATGGGGAATATGGGAAAAAAGGCCAGAGTGTTAGATACGCGTAACCACCTGATCAGTTGGTATAATATGATCTCATCCCGGACGCGGGACATATGTGGTTAATGGATCAAAGCCGACGCCTCGGCAATATGATATGTTTTATTTTATGTATATATGAACAAAAAAATGTTTTTCAAAGAAAGCTAAGCGGGCATGGCATCCGCCCTAAGGGGCACTCACATGTACAGGTTACTTTTTTATCTCACGATATGCTCTATATTTCCATTCTGTTATTATTCATACTTTACATCCCTTACTATGTTACTATTCATGCCTTACATACTCGGTACATTACTCGTACGCGTCCCTTCTTGTGGACGCTGCGTTCATGCCCGCAGGACCAGGTAGCCGGTCGGACGATCCTCCTCGCGGTGAGGACCTCCCCTCGACGGTCGATGCGCTCCATTGATCCGGAGCTACGGCCCTTTGGTATGCTATTCGGTTACGTACATATATGGGTACGGCGGGGCCTTGTCTGTCATTTCTACGATTTGTACTCCATAGAGGTCTGTAGACAGTGATATGTAGTCATGATATTATGCAGCCTCGTCGGCGTTTATTTTGTTGTACAGTATATATGTAGCGGCCAAATCGGCTTGCGCTGTTACTCTCAGTACTTATGTTATATGTATGCGTTGGCCGTGAGTTCCCGGTACGGTGTCTTTTATGTTGATTGTTCGGGAGACAGTATAGTACAGTTGCAGATTGTATATGGGCTCAGGACAGTCAGTGAGAAGTGAATGCAAGCACAAGAGTGCTTGGCCAATAGTGGTCGGGCACTTGTTACGGCCCATCGGTTTGGATCGTGACATATGTAAAGCCCTATACACAACGAATTAATAACTTGAAGATGTATGATGTCTATCAACCTCTTAAGTTGCAACAATTTAATGGTAAAGGAAATCCCAAACAACATATAGAGCACGTCGTCGAGACTTGCAATAATACTGGGACTTATGGCGATTATCTCATCAAGCAGTTCGTTCGATCTCTCAAAGAAAATGCTTTTGATTAGTAAACTGACCTTGAACCTGGTTCTGTAGATAGTTGGGAGCAACTGGAGCAAGAATTCCTCAATCGTTTTTATAGCACAAGACATATCATTAGTATGATTGAACTCACAAGAGCCTGCCAACACGAAGTTAAGCCAGTTATTGACTTCATCAATCGCTGGAGGAGCTTGAGCCTCAACTGCAAAGATCGCCTTAGTGAATCTTCTAGCATTGAAATGTGCATTCAAGGCATGAATTGGGGTCTTCACTACATCTTGCAAGGAATAAAGCCTAATACATTTGAAGAGTTGGTGACCCGTGCAAATGATATGGAATTGAGCATGGCTACAAGTGGATATCAATGGTTGCCGGTCTTTGAACCTCGCAAAGATGAAGATGTAGAACAACTCCATAGTGGGGGCAAGTATGAATCTGAAGATGAAACTGAAGAGTCTTAGTATGTTACCATGCTCCTCATCGCACGAGCCTAAACTGCAAGTTAAAATGCTCCTCATCCCACGAGCCTAAACTACAAGTTGCAATGCTCCTCATTGCAGGAGCCTAAACTATGAAGGTATGATGCTCCTCGGTGCACGAGCTCAAACTGCAATTTTTAATGCTCCTTGATGCACGAACTGAAACTGCATGTCACGAAGCTCTTCAAATTTGAGCTAAATCTTCAAGTACAAAGCTCATCAAATTACGAGCTAAATCTTGAAATCGCAAATCTCCTCAAATTCGAGCTAAATCGCAAGTGGCAAAGCTCCTTAAATTAGAGCTAAATCTTGAAATCGAGAAGCTCCTCAAATTCGAGCTAAATCTCACGTCGCAAAGCTCCTCAAATTAGGAGCCAAAATTTTCAAATCACGAAGCTCATCAAATTCGAGCTAAATCTTGAAATTGCGAAGCTCCTCAACTTTGAGCTAAATCTTCAAGTTGCAAAGTTTTTTTTTTTTTTTTTTGGCTAAACAATAACTTTGTCATTCAACCAAAAAATGTAGTCTTTACAAACCAGCTAGCGCATTTGGGACTCTGAGCTAGTTCTCAATCTACCTATTACAAGTAACCTTTACAAACATTCAGTCACTAACACTATACCTACTAGTGTCTATATGGGGTAGGCTATCAACTGATCAAGATGACTCTTCCATTTAGTGTGTTCTTTGCCTTCGATATCTGTTTGGATTACTATGCTCCTAATTCTTTGCGAGCTTGTGGTGGCCTTGTCGTTGAATCTTCTATCATTACGTTCAGCCCATATCTAGTAGATAGCAGCAGCAAAGCAAAAGCTCAGAATGCATCCACTAGGTCGACTGTTACAGCCTTTGAAGAAGCCAGTGCACCTCTTGGTGCCAGTTCCCTATTGCCTTGTGAACACCTAACCACTTCAGTAGAGCAGACCACATGTGTTTTGAGTATGGACAAGAGAAAAATAAATGATCAAAATTCTCCTCCAATTGAGTATCACATAAAACACATTCTATTGGTGCATTAATTCCCCACTTTATGACTCTGGTCCACGATTGATAGTCTTCTGTGTAGAGCCATCCATAAAATGAAATGATGTCTTGGAACCAATCCTTTCACCAGTGCCAACTTACTCCATTCTGCTTTCTGAAATTGAGGCATCATGGAGGTATAGCCTTTATTGATGTTGAACTGCCTGTTTATAGTCATAGACTGGATTTCAGTGTGCAGATCAGCATTCCTTGGTAGCCAATTTCTTGCATCGAATACTTTTCTAATCAACCAACAAGACTGCTTAGGAGTGTCCATAACATCGAGATCCTTTGCTTTGATATAGTATGTATGAACCCACACAACCCACAGTTTGTCCTTCTTTTGCTCTACTGCCCAAAGGAGTTCGCATATTGCTGCCCTGTTCCAAGTTAACAGATCAATAACATTTAACCCACCAGCTGTCCTTGGTCTGCAGATTGTTTCCCATGCTATCAAAGCCTTTCTAGAGCAATTATTACTTCCAGTCCAGAGAAATGTCCCGCATACAGTATTAACCATAGCAATAATCTTCTTGGGTAGCAGAAAAATTTGTGCCCAATATGTTTGCATTTCAAAGAGCACATTCTTCACTAGTTGCAATCTACCACTGTATGAGAGGAATTTGGAGGAACAACACTGTATTCTAGTGATAATCTTTTCTACCAGAGGCAAACATTGATGCACTGAAAGTTTCCTGGTTGAGAGAGGTACTCCAAGGTACTTGAATGGCAGGACACCTAGACTAAGATGCAAATCAGCTAGCATTTGATCTCTGAATTCATCAGTTACACCAGCTATATACAATGAACTCTTGTCCAAACCTTCAAGTTAAAAGACTTTTTGACATACGAGTATAAACTTCATATTACTCATGGCTTGCAAGGGTATAAACTATGCACGGCCCCAAACAAAAAAAATATACGCTAGGTTGAAAATCTCGCAAGAGGCGGTTTTCACCGAGGCATATGTAGATCATATATACAAGCGTTCTTTCGTTAAAATTTGAACCTTCACCAAATATTGACGGTTCGATGGGGGCAAAACTGCATGGCTAATGGGTTTCTCCAATGGGATGACTCTAATCTCTTAGCAAGTTGCCAAATCAGCAAGTTGAAGTCCTCAAATCAGCAAGTTCGAGTCCTCAAATCCACCAAGTCTTCAAGTTGAAGTCCAAAGCCACTACATCTGCAAGTTGAATTCTTCAAATCCGACAGACTTCCAGTTGAAGTTTTAAATCCACCATGTCCGCAAGTTGAAGTATTCAAGTTCGCCAGTCTTCAAGTTGAAGTTTCAAATCCACCATGTCGACAAGTTGAAGTCTTTAAATATAGGAAGTCTTTAAGTTGAAGTTTCAAATCCACCACGTAGCAAGTTGAAGTATTCAAAGTTCCCCAAGTATAGTCTTCAAGCTGAGGCTTTCTGAATTTTCAGTCTTAATGTGGACAATTATATCCTTTTGCACCTTAAGCTGGCCTTTTTGCGGATTCATCAATAAAAGGAGCCAAACTTGTCAATCTTAAGGTGTCGGAGGCAATGTTAATCTCTCCCACCCTAAGCTGATTGCTTCATAGATACATCATTAAAAGGAGCTCTCCTTGTTAGTCTCAAGGTGTCAGAGGCAATGTTAATCTCTCCCACCCTAAGCTGATTATTTTGTGGATTTGTCTTTTGATACTCCGTTGATATGGACATTTGGCATCGTGAATTTGTCTTTTTGATATTCTGTCGATATGGATATTTGGCATCGTGGATTTATCTTTTGTTGTTCTGTCGATATGGATATTTGGCGTCGTGGATTTGTCCTTTGATATTTCGTTGATAAGGTTACTCCGTCGATATGAGAGTTGCATCGATATGAACATTCCATCATAAGGGCAAGCTGTCGATATGGACATTCTGCCGATAAGGGCATTCCGTCAATAAGGGCACTCCGTCGATATGGGCATTCCGTCGTTATGGATACTCCATCATTATTGAAGAAGAACACATCCCTTCGCACTGTAATATTACCTTACTGTCTTAAGGCAATGACGAGTATCCATCCCTTTGCGCCTTTACACCTTCTTCATTTATGGGTCGTTCCCTTAAACAAGAACTTGTCATTCTGATCTACAAAAAAAAGGGATAAGAAATAAGGCACCGAAAGAAAACGCTGAAAAAAAATAATTACCTCTCAAAAGATGAACAGCGGAGCAAAGTTGGTATTCGCAAATTGGAGAGCACGTCCTTTTATAGAGCTGTATGGGAGGTCATTTCCTTCTCCGAGTTAAAATCAAATTGGTAGAGTTATTGTCCTAGTTGAAAACGTCACTGTAGGGCGGTGGAAGTCTTCTAATCTATTTGGAGTTGGACAAGTTATAGTATAGTTTGACATCATTGAGAAAAGAATGATGTTTGACATCCATGACAAATAAAAAATGATGCAACTCCAAAGTAGCTTCTTGGGAAGCAAAGCCTAATACGTAAATTGTATGAGACAATTTTAAACACCTCAATTAACATGACATGGTGTATGAAATTTATTAAAATCATGAGAACTCAAGAATACCATATGGAGGAAGCATGTCCAAATAAATTCATACTTCAAGTTTAGTCTGTATAGCATGTACTCGACAAGTCTTGAAGTAGGGGCCATTTGTGGACAACAAAATTTTATTGAATTTAAATCCGCAAGAAATTTGGATTATATTAAATTCAAGATATATTAGTACAAATAAATATTGTGGATTAATATAATTGGATTAATTATTTAAATCCAACAAATATGAATTTAATTAAAATGGTCCAATTTTACTGGGCTAGCCCATTAATTTGGGCTAAAAATGATGAGCCCACTTTGCCAAGCCCAAAATATCATCTTATTCTAGAGGCCCACTTTGGTGCCACGTGTCAAATGACGTGGTAAGCCAAGTCAAACGAAGGAGCCAATAGGATCACGCCACGTGTTAGAATGATGCAGCATGCCTAGTAAATCAAAGGCAAATGAAGATGTGTCGCGTGTACAAGTAACATGTTCCGACCAATCAAATATCGCCATGTCAACTTAAATCTGATTGGCCGAAAGGAGTCTATCCTTATCACAACTCCTCCATCCTACAACTATAAATGGGGGCCTCATAATTTAGAAAAGGGGGCATAATTCAGAACAAGAAGCCAGAGGGAGCTCGTGGATCAAACGCTACAAGTTTTCTAAAAGCTGCAAGTATTCAACCACTCCTCTACAAGTTTTATTTACCCGAAGATCAAGAACCAAGGCAAATCAAATAGCAAGGGGCTCAAGATCAAAGTCAACGAAGGCAAATTAAATATCAAGGTGTTCAAGATCAAATTCACTTGTTCGTTTGAGAATTATTGTTCGTGGTGGTCATCAAAGTGTTCGTGACGAATCAATTCAAGTCAAAATCAAATTCATATTCAAGATCAAGCTTCAGGCCCTTGAATTCAAATACAAGTTCAAGATCAAGACTACCAAATTCAAGATCAAGCTCAAAGGCCCTTGAATTTAAGTACAAGTCAAAATCAAATCCATTAAATTCAAGATCAAGCTCAAAAGCCCTTGAATTTATATTTGTAAAGAAGAATCAGAGGAATCATAGAGATTGTAACACTCATATTTGAAATCAAATAATATGATTGTTGTGATATTTTCCTGTCTTGATTATTATTTTCTCGACGCGATTTTATTATCTACAACTGTATATATCACAGGGGTTTTCTATGGTACAATATTTAGTATAAGTGTTAGCTATAAAGGGAGGGAGCAAAGCTATGTGATAATTATATTCAAGTACGTACCTCGTCGTCATAGTTCTCGATCATTTCGTGGCATCGGGGGTGGCTGAATCATCTACGATGGGGGGAGCTAATGCACAAGAAGAAGCTTAGATAAAAGAATACGTTCTTGCATCGCTTTTTTGTAGAAAGCTTGACCAGCGAGAAAAAGTGTTTGGCCGAAACAAAAAAGAGGGCGACCCACTTTAAGTCGTATCTTGCTCAGACCAATAAATAGAGCTGAGGCTATAGTTAAAGCCGCTAATAGAAAATTGAAATAACTAGTTATAGTAAGAATGAAAGGGCTAAATTAAATGAAATATGTTCTTTTTACATATCAAATCCTTAAATAATATGGTCTCGCAAATTTTCAAGTAAATAGCAATAATTTTCACTAGTAACGTTCTTTTAAGTGAAATTCGTGTCTAAACAAAAATTCAACTTTCTAATACTTTTTTACAACTTCAACTTCAAATATCCATTTTTTTCTTTCAATTTCAACCAAATATTGTGTGAGCGGGCATAAGTATGAGAATCTTTTATTACTTAATTACCTATGATTACCAAAAAAGATATGAGAATACTACACCTCAAATACGATCAATTTTGGAGTTGGTTAAGGGTCTAATTTATTATTGTTAGTATGATTGCCATCAATTATTTTTTCTATTCATTAGATTTCGTATTCAAATTAAATGTTATTTGAAAAATGGAATTTTTTTCATTGTCAATTTATACTGCTCAGGGGTGTCAATGGGACGGTTCGGTCAGTTATTTTAAAAAAATTATACCATCCCAATTCTTTGGTTATTTTATTTTGTTTAACCAAAATTAGACTTTTCGAGACCGTCCCATCATCTCGGTTTTTTTCGGTATCGTTACGGTTCAGTTAATTTTCGGTTATTTTAGTTTTAAAGTGTCACCTAAGAATACACCACCATTAAAATGCAATGACACAGACCTCCACAAACATATTTGTTTCTTGTGAAATATTTAATATAAAGCTATTAAAAAAAACTACACAAAGTAATTAAACTAAAATGTGTTATATCAAGTAGCAAGACAACAATGATGGCATCATCACGATGTGAATCCTCACTGATTGACCAGGGAGAAGAATAACTTGCCAAAGATAACAATGTTAAATTGAGCCAAAACAAACATTAGCTTTTAGGCCATAGAAACCACGGCTTGAATTCGATACATATACATCAAGCAACATAGTAGAGGAGACCAAGATGGAGGTAAACTTCTGTTAGTTCTAACTATAACCAAAAATGCCTACTTAAATCATCTAAATCTATGACCGTATGACTATGTATATGAGGTATCCTTTTGAAACTAAATCCAATCAACTAAAGGCCCAAAATTTAGTGGCCAAAATTCTTCTTTATATTTGAAACAGAACTTATAAAATATATTTTATATATTCAATTTAACATATTTGTATATTTTATATATTCAATTTAACATATTTGTAATATGTAAAATATATTTCATACATGTAAGGCTATTCGGTTCGGTTCGGGAATTTTTTGGTTTTTTGTATAAATTAAAAAGACCACCCTAATTGTTCGGGACGGTTATAAGCTTAAATAAAAATCCACGGTTTTATTAAAAAACACTATAAATAGGTTCGGTATAGTTAGGTTCGGTCATTTCGGTTGGTTTTTCATATTTTTTTGACACCCCTACTGCTCATAATCATCCATAGAGAAGGAAATACGAAAAAGAAATTAAGAAATTGATGGGAGTATCAATACCAGAACAAAATAAAATAAAATTGCAGGTTGTCCCTTTTTAATACAATTGTTTAGTAAGTGACCCTCTTTTTATTTCTCTTGCAATTTATGAACCTTTTGGACAAAGGTCTCAAATTCCCTTTGAGCAGATTGAAAATCTTATGAGAAAACGTTAGATAACAGTCTAAAATTTTGTAGACATTAGACGATAGTTTAATGTTTTGTTAGTTCAAGAGCTATATTTGCACAACTTTTAAAAATAGGGACAAAATTTAGGTGATGCCCTAAAAAGGAGACATTTGAGTAAATCAACCATTTGAGAAAAAAAAATTGAAACGAAGAAATTGCACGATTTGTCCTTCAAATGGGCTAGTTTTAAATTTTGTCCTTCAAATGGGTTGGTCTTTAATTTTTGGCCTTAGCAATCAAACTTATGCCCGCATAAGTTCTTTAAATGCGCCGGAAATAATTTGTGGGATATTATAATACAAAAATATAAATTTATGCCCCGCGGAAAATTGTTTGCCTTGAGGTCACAAAATTAAAGACCAACAGATAAGAGGGATTAAAGTGCAAATGACCCCGTTCAATACCGGGGAACTTTCATAAATACAAGATATATAAGAGTTAATTATGTAATATACAACTAATTTAGATATTACAGATTATGCAACTTAAAGCTAAAAGCAAGGAGATTATTGCTATGAATATAAAGCTTAAACTCAGGAGATACCCTATATTAGTGATAACATAATTAAATGCATATAAAATCATAATAATTGCTTACCTAGAAAAGCTCCAGCACAATCTACTAGCAAGATAATTCATAAATTTTAACAAAAAAAAAAAAAGAAGGTTAATTCATGAACAAGTATATTATTATATCTGATATATATTGTATAATCTTTTGAACAAGTATATATATTATTCCATCTATATATTGCATAGTGTATACTATATGTTATTGTAGAGTAGAATTGTTTGGCACGTATAGTAATATATTTATATATTAGGCATATTGTAATATTATATAGTATATACACAAAAGGTATCGCTATATTATATACTATATATAATATACAAACTTAAATATACTAATTTCTACTATTATATCCACAAATATTTTGTTATCATCTTTTTAGTTAAATTTGTCATTTGAATATACTATACTTTTCTAGGTATATTTTCATATACCATATCTTTTCATGTACTTTTCTTAATATTAATATATTCAAATAATGTCTTTTAGTCACAAAAAAATAATTGCACCAGTCATTAAGTGAAAATAAAAAAAACAAGAATAAAGAGAAGGAAACGAAAGATTTTTTTTTTTTTAAACAATAAATGGAATATGGGATTTGACGTTGATTTGTTTTGTTTATTTGGAAAATTACATTCTATCTCATTTCCTTTTCATAGATTTTTTTTTGTTGGGGTTTTGGTGGTGGTGGTGGGGGGGGGGGGGGGGGGGGGGGGGGGGAGGAGAAAGAGAAAGTAAAAAGTGGATATGCATTAATGGTTGTAACTCCTAAAATTAAGTATTATTGATATTTTAGGAATGTAAAAGGTTGTATTTTGTAATTAAAAAGTTAAAATTTTGAATAAGTTGTATTTATGTAATTTTTAGAAAGTAGTTGTAATATTTTTAATTACAATTTTAAAAGTTGTATTTGTGTGACTTTCCCTTTAGGTAAACTTATAGGAATAACTACCCTTTAGTAGGTCCTTACCTCTAGTAGCTATCTTTTCAATATTACCAACCATAGCTACTATTTAATGAACATATGTATTTTAACGGGTGTATTTGTTTGTTTTCAAATACATAGTGTTTTTTTTTTTTTTTTTTTTTTTTGCTATAATGTATTTCTGTGTTTTTTTTTTTATGCATTTCAGTGATTTTTTTTTTTGGATGTATTTTAGTGATTTTTTTTTGTTTGTTTTTGATGTATTTCAGTGGCTTTTTTAATGTATTTCTTTGATGTATTTCAAATACATTGTGTACATTCCAACTACATATGAAGCCAAATACATTCAAATTTTCATTTATTTGAATGGATTTCAACAAATACATTCAGATACAAGACATGAAAATTCAAATACATGACAAATACATTCAACTACTGTGTGCTTGGCTATTAACAAAATACACTCAAAAAATACAAACACAAATACATTCAAAAACAGTGTTTTGTGAGATGTAGATTTTTTGAATGTATTTGTATTTGGCTTTTAACAAATACACACAAAAATACAAAAAATACACACGGCCAGATCTGAGACACCACCACCATAAAAAAACCTAATCTCTCCGCCACCACCAAAACCCTAATCTGAGACATCGCCACCATCAAAACCCTAATCTGAGACACCACCACCACCAAAACCCTAAACTGAGACACCACCACTATCAAAAACCCTAATCTCTCCACCACCATCAAAACCACAAGCATCAAAATGGACTCTAGCATCAAATACGCTAATAACCAAACTTGCCCGGTCGTGTCTGGACATATTTTATACTTGATTTTTTGTTTTTGTGTGGCCGTTAAAGATTTGTGGGTGAAAATCAATACTTCCCTTGAAAGACTATCAAACCAATATTTCAAATATTGAAATTCAATACTGTAAATTCTGAAAGTATATGATGCCCAAGACGAGCCTTCTTGTTCCATTTGTCAATACAAGCTGGTTAAAATGAGAGAGGGGCGGCGCGGCTGTGGTGGTGGTGGGGAGAAGAGAGAGAGGGGCAGCGCAGCTGTGGTGGTGGTGGTTGAGAGAAGGGGAGAGAGATTTTTTAGGATTTTGAGAAATAAAAAATCTGACATGGATATTCATTGGGAAAAAAGAAATATATAAATATATATATTTGGGTATGTATTTTTGATATAGCTACCAATTGTAATTTAGAAAAGTTAATTAGCTACTAAATATAATTAAATAAAAGTGTAGTTAATATTAATAATTAGGTCTTAAAAGAAGCTACAATGAGTAAAAATTCCTTCCCTTTAATACCCATACAGCCCAAATTCTGCAGAGCTCAAAGCCTGCAAACTGTGAAACGAACTAGGCCCAAAATTAGATTGCAATAAGTGGCCCATTTGTTGTTATTATATGGGCCAGAATCAATCACCAAAGAGATATTTAATACAGCAACAAACTATGCACATAATATATATAGGTAAGCTTACACATACGTACCGTCGGCCAAACTTCATAATACAAAATCGATACACTAATATGTATATTATACGCATAGTAGATGTAACAACAACAACGCATAGTAGAGGTATATTATATATATAGTATATGTATATTCATGTATAAATATACAAAATCTATACATCTTTTTGGTTATTTTGCAATGTAATTTTTATGCAACCTTCATAATTTTATCATTGTTCTTTGTTCAATCAATGTTGGAGTCCTAAAACGGATTGGTATTCAAAATCTGACTTGTCGATTTTACTAAGCTGAAATTAATCCTTCTTGTTTCATTTGAGCTTCAAATCCGGAAGAAAAATTGTCAAAACCTAGTATTATTGCATGTGAGCTTTAATTTTTTGAGCTGTCATTTCTTATTTGGAGTTGATGAAATGCTTGAATCTATTTTTTGTGATATGGTGGAACTTAAATCGATAAACAAGTTTGTTTTCCGGTAAAACCGTTAGCTACCTGTATACGGGTAAAACGGAGGATACGGACATGGTCGGTTTCCCGTTGTCATGGTTATGCTCGGGCACGATATGACCGGCTCATCGGGAACGAGGCTTTGAGCTCGATCTGGGATGAGGCGTTAAAGGAAGGGCGGTTAACTGCCATAAGGAGAAGACCGAAATATTCGCCCTCAACCGAATATTTCAGCGTCGATCTCGCAACAGCTGTCACCAGATTTCTTTCCTTTATTCAGAATTGTACTAGGGTTGGGACTCCTCTACTATATAAAGAGGAGGTTCCCATCCATTGTAGGGGGCTGGCAACAGAAAGAGAGAAAGAGTTCATATAAAAAAATAATAAGAATCCTTTGAAACCATTCCCAATTGTTCCTAAGTTCATCTTTATTATTCATCGTGTAAGTACTCAACAGAGGGTATCGACCTCAGTTTCTATACCCGAGGCCAGACATAATTAATATTTGGTCAGATCTGCTTCTTTATTTACTTATTGGCTTATCTCGCAATTTAATCTCGAATTGAATTTAGCCACATATCTTTGGCGTCACGCATAAATTTAATTGTTTTCTATTTTAAGGTTAAACAGTTTGGCGGCCACCGTGGGGCCAGAGATAGTAGTGGCGGTTCAATACAACATTGATACGTTACGCTCGATATTTTACACTTATTCTTTAATGTTTGATTTCAGGTATACCAGGAATGTCGGATTCCCATTCCGTCAACTTCCAAGTGGAACCAAGCCATTACGAGCATGACGACGGGGACTTACCAAATAACAACGCGCCCCCCGTTAATCCTGTTTAAGCCGAATCATCGGTGGGCAACGTATCGGCCGGCGAGAATAACGTATCC
>NC_081342.1:30576548-30644286 GCF_029784015.1 Lycium ferocissimum | reverse complement strand
GGGGTTCCCATCCATTGTAGGGGGCTAGCACGGAAAGAGAGAAAAGTTCATATAAAATAATAAATCCTTTGAAACCATTCCCATTTGTTCCTAAGTTCATCTTTATTATTCACTGTGCAAGTACTCAACAGAGGGTATCGACCTTAGTTTCTATACCCGAGCTTGATTGACCTAATTAATACTTGAGTGGATACGCTTTATTTACTTATTGGCTTATCTCGCAATTTAATCTTGAATTGAATTTAGTCACATATCTTTGATGTCACGCATAAATTTAATTGTTCTCCATTTTAAGGTTAAACACTACCAAAAAAACGAAGTTAGAGATTTGTTTTTACGGGTTTAAAGACAAGTTGGTCATATTCAATCCGGAGACTCTCTCGAATGAGCTCGGGGTTCAGTTGTTTTTCTTATGAGGGATACAAGCAATGATATTTATCTAAGTTAATAACGTAAATGGAAAGTAATAAAATCACAATAATGATCAGATCTCCGAAGACCGAGTATATTTCTTAGCCAAAAATGATAATACAAGAAGTGAGAACTTGGATACAAAAGTGATCTTTTCTCCTCTCCTAAGCTTCGTTTATATAGACAAACCCATGGTGTGTTAATGCCCTAGGTGACTTCTGTTGAGTGTGCACATATAATTAAGTACTTACCTAATTCAATAGAAAAACATATTTGTTCATCTAAATCCAAAAGCCAGAAAACGAAAAAAGAAAAGGGGAATCAGAGTTCTGAAGACAGCTGCAAAACAAACTCCAACCATGAGAAAATAAATTTTCTACACTCTTTGAAACCCGTACAAAAACTACAAATATGTAAGACAGATAAGTGACTCTCAATCTGTCTATCGGATTAAGTAACCATAAAGCAGTTCCAATTTTAAACCGTGAGCAGAAGTTATAAAACCGTGATGAGAAGTGTAATGGGAGAAGGGACATGCAGGTGGGATAAGTTTTTGGTGGCGTGCAGGTTTGGTTGGTTTAGAACGTTGGCATCAATTGTTTCAGAAGAGTCCAACTTTTTTGAGGTTGTTTTAAATTCAAACATAGAACCTATTAGTTGCTATAAAGAAGAGCCAAAAAACGTGGGTTAATGGCAATTAAGGAATTGAACAAAAAAAAAATGATTAGTTGCTATAAAGAAGGAGCCAAAAAATCGTGGGTTTTTTTCTGGAGAAAAAAACTTTGTTCATTGTACACAGATACTCACTTTTAAATGTTCTGTTAATTAAGAAGTATTCACTCTATATATAACTGTTTTAAAAAAATATATTAATTCAGATAAGATTTTTTAAAATTTTGCAAACCGTTAGTTTAACTTTGACAATTAAAAAAAAAAAAAAATCCAAAGTTTGAAGGAAATGTAGAAACGTGGTCTTCAAGACCAATACTTAAAAACCAACTGTTCACTTTTTTAAATTAAAAAAAAAAAAAAAACTAATGGAGTAACTAATTAATAACTAATCTAACCACTTTTTGTCCTAAAACTATCCTGTTTTAATAATATATAGATGTTTGTTTTCATTGTTACTTTAATTTTATTGTAACAACAAAAAGTCCCATTTTATGTAACATGGTTACCTTATTTATTTTTTCTCATTTTGTCTTTACTTTTATATCTAAGAATCATATTTTATCCTTCATCATATATACCTATTTATGATAGCTCTACATTGTACCCTGTTTTTCTTGTAGGTTCTTCAACATGTTGATGTCTAAAATTATGTAACGATGGGAGAAGATACAATCTATCCAAACATTGTATTCATCTAAACAATACAATACGATTACGATACAAGACAACATAATACGATATATTATGAAACAATACGTAATAACCATCCAAACAAAGTTTAGTGATTAGGAATTCAAAATTATAATCGAAAACAAAAGGTTGTTTGATGTTATTTTACCTTTGACAAGATTGATGATAGTTGTGTGGCCCTTTCTATTCAAGTAAAATTGTGTACCTAAATCAAACAAACTTGCTTGGGATGATGTGGCTACACTTGTTTTGACCTTGTCTATTTGCCAAAATGCATGCAGCTTCAATTTCCAAATTGAGACAAAGATGGTTGGTGGGATGAGGCTTTGCAGCTACTCCGAGTTGCAACAGATTACACATTTCAACAAGGATAGTGATAAATTTATCCGGAAGACTCTCCACGGAAGATTGTTCCATGGCATTATTGGTGAAGGATCTGAAAAGCGATCAGCATTTGTTAAGACATGAGATTTTGTCCTTCCTTACAGAGATACACAGATTTACTGTCCACATTATTTTTGTGTATGTTTGCTATTTTATATGGCTGAATTTGGTTTCTATTTTTTTTTTCTTTTTGTTCTTGTGCTGAATGATGTCAAGGGTTCTTTTGTAGAATGAGATTGAGTTATTCACAAACAAAAATGCAAATACGCATCCAAATTTGGCAAAATTATCTACATTGTATTATGACACAAGGCTTGCAGCTGTCTATGATGGAAAATTTACCAGTCTTGTCTGATGTGCTTCCTACTGGTATCTAAGTCATCTCAGACTATTATTCACTGTGACTTTTCTGTGCTTTTTAACATACTCTTTTACTTTCTTTTTTTCCCCTTGTTTGGTAGATTTGGGTGGGACAACCGGATAAATGTGGCAATTCAACTTGCAGACCTCTTGGCATGGTTGCATGAAAAGGGGGTTGTATTATGATAGATGAGGTTGAGTTTGAGCCCTTGTTCGTCTTCTCTACTTCCTATTTCTCTTGAATATATTTGAACATTTTTTACGAGTTATTACATTGCTTTGGGTGAAGGAAATAAATATAAAATTATCTGACTTTGGTTCCGTTTCTAATCACGTGGACGGGAATTCTGAAATTCCTCTTAACTTTTTTGTCAGCCGGGGAGCTCCAGACACAGGCATGTTTGCTCACGCTTCATCATCTATGATGTTTACCGTGTATTTTTAGGTCTAGGTTTCCTCAATTAGAGCCCACCATTTTTCTTTTCATTTCTTTGTATTTTTTTCTTCTCAATACCTTAGATCTAGTTGTTAAAATCGCTATCCAAAACATAAGCATGAAAACATATTTGTTACTTGAGTCATCGAGGAGCAATTGTCTAACGTCCTTAAGATCTGATTTCTTGCATCCTTGATTCCCGATGTCATAAAATACTACTTCTTCTATGTTGCTCGGACTCTCCAAAAATTGTTGCAGCCACCATGTTAGATCCTCTAAAAAATGCACTACTTTTGGAGGATCCGACACGCACACGTGGACATTTTTAAGAGTCCTAGCGCCATTGTTTTTCTTCGGTGATTTCATTACTCCATATTGAAGCCTCCTTCATTTCATCCCTAGCATCTTGTCTCTCTTACAAGTTACAAGTTGATGTTGGTTGCGGTTCGTTATATCCCGGTTAAATACTAAGTTCTGATAACCTTTTCTTTCAATTTTTACTGAAGGCGTCTTGTGATGCCTTGTTCCTATACATACTGTGCATTAATCCTCAGTTGACTCTGCCAATAACCTCATATTTCTAGGTTTCTGGCTGAAACAGAAAAGCGCTAATGAAAATAAGTACTCATGAATTAAGAATTTTGGCTCTTGAGTAAATTTTATTGTATTTGTTGTTAGTAGTATAAGCATTTTTTTTTTTTTTACATAATTTATCTTCCTTTCTGTAGTAGAAGCAGTTTATGTTATTTTTTCTGTATCAATACAGGTAAGCCGACGATGAAATCTGATGTTTTTATATTTGGTCTCCTGCTGCTGGAGCTGATAGCCAAAAAGGACATTGAGCATGCAATTTTACATCCGTCTGAACTTGGCAAAGAAAGTTTGGTCTATGAAAGCTTCAAAGAAGTTGATCCTGAAACTGCATCTAAGATCTCACAGCTGATATACAACTGCATGGATCTTGAAGCAGACAATAGACCAAATATGAAGTAGGCTTTACATGTTTCGAAAACAACAATAGGGAAGATGGGAGTGAAGGGGAAGAAACGAAAAAGAGATGAAAATGAGGAAGAAAAAGCAGCTACCCTCTTGGCTTAGCTGCTTTTACCTTTTGTATAAGTTGAATTTGGTAGAAAACGCGTATTTTGTTTTGGAGAATTTTCTCCAGTTGTGTGGGCCAAACATAGTGGACCATTTGGAATTTCCTTGCAGAGGGACACACTTACTACAACTGCGTATTTTGTTTTGGAGAATTTTCTCAAGTTGTATGGGCCAAACTTAGTGGACCATTTGGAGTTCCTTGCAGAGGGACACACCTACAGCAATTGCTATCAATGCGAGAGTTTTTAATGCAATAGCAGGTTTCATTTTAAGATAATACCTCAAATTGATCAATATATTCAAGTAAATATGGTTCTGAGCTCTCTTTTATCCAAAGATCAGTGGTTAGTTGCTATCTACCAAAATTTCCTTCAAGATGTGACACTCTTGTATGGGGTCTTACTAAAGATCTTACTATCTCGGTAAAGTCTTGTTATACCTCTCTTGATCAACACCCATCTACTTACAACAACTTTAGGTGGATATGGCAATTTGCTGTTCCTAAGAAGATTAAGTACTTTATTTGGCTTTGTTCTCACAATCGCTTGCCCACGAATGCACACTTGCACAGATTGCACATTTTACAAAGTAACTTATGCACCCACTGCTCTAAAGGTGAAATAGAAACTGTTCATCATATTCTTTTTCAATGTCTTTACACTGTTGGGGGGAGTTAGGTTTACTTCAGCGAATTGCTCCTCTACTTGGCCATGCAAATGACATGCATCAGTCTCTTTAAGAATTTATATGCTGCAAACCTAGATCATCTTCCCTATGATATGCCTAACAGTACTACTCTCATTTCTTTTGCAATTTGGCATATATGGAAAACACGTAATGATAATATTTTTCTCATTCAAATGCAATGACTAACACAAATATTATCTGCAACATGGCAGTAGAATACTATCACCTAGCTCATAATTAATCAAAAGGGTCATATTACGAAATTTCCCGTATTAATTGCTTGGACTCCCCTTCCTTTAGGATTTTACAAATTGAATACAGATGCAGCTTTTAATCATGCCAAAGGGCTTCATGGAATTGGAGGAGTCATACGAGACTCCGATGGACACTGGATTACGGGCTTTGCGGGTAACCTACCCACGACATCGACACTAGAGACTGAAGCGTTGGCTTTACTACATGGACTCCAATTGAACTTCATGAAACATTTGCTTCCCATACAGATCAACACAGATTCAAAGGAGCTCATTCACCACATAAAGCTTAACACTTATACTTGTCTCCCTATTTTTTCTGATTGCAGGTACCTCCTGTTACGGTTTACTTTTATGTGGGTGCATAAAAGCTACTAAGAGGTTGTGGGTGCTTTAATTGAATTTTAGTATTTTAGAGTCGCCACCTAATTTATTATAGAAAAACTAGGAAAAACCGGGTAAAAAGATTTTTCAAGCAAGAGAGAAATCTTTTTGGTACCAAAGTTCGAGGTAAGGGTTGCGATTCCCTAGGGAAGGTTTTACGCACCCTAGTATTAAAGATCCGTAGAATACGGTTGACCTACGAGTTTCAATGTGTGATTATTGTAATCATTTGCTTAAAATTGTTTAAGTTCCCGCAAACTTGTCATTTCATTCATATCATTAATTTAAGAAAAATATTGGCAAAAATCCCCTTAGAAAAGGGGTTTTTGGGTTTAAAAAATCCGCGCAAGTGTTCAACTCACTTTATTGCCGAACTAGGACACACCCCGAATTTCTCCTGAGTAGAGTCGCCACTATTCTAGTCCTAATAAAATGAGTTTAGTTCTTACGGGTTTTATTATAAGTATATATGAAAAATAAGGAGTATATCTCCGTTTTATACATAAAGAATATGACAAGTTTTATTATTTGAGTCCAATTCCTTTTATTTTTTAAGCTCATAATACCAATCCATATCCTAAGTCCCAAATCCATCTTAACCTCAAAACTGGTCCAATAAGTCGATTTCTTTAGGTCCAAATTTAGTGTTGGGCTTCCAGGTCCAAAGATCTATCCTTTTTCAAAAATTATATCAATTCCAATTCTCAAGCTGTCCAAAACTCATTTCAGGTCCAAAAATTGTCCTTCAAGTGTATAAAATTTGCAAGTATTTTAGAGTCCAATTTTCAAAGTCAGTTTTTTGTCAAATACCATTTGCCAACAGTTTCGATTTCAAGTTATGGACTTAAGGCCCAGAATCCGTCTTTTAACAGTTGGAAAAAGAACACATTTGTTTTATTTAACTTAAACTCGTTTAAGTTAAATGTACATCAATATTTGCCATTGATTGAGAAAATTACTGCTAGAGTCACTTGTTGGTCTGCCAAACTTCTATCTTATGCAGGCAGGTTACAGTTAATCAAATCGGTACTGTTTGGTGTCCAAGCATATTGGGCACAAATATTCTTAATCCCCAAGAAAGTATGAAGGCCATTGAGCAGATTTGTAGAACTTTTCTGTGGACAGGGGCTGTTTCAGTATCAAAAAAGGCTCTAATAGCTTGGAATCATGTTTGCTTGCCATAAGCTGCTGGTGGACTGAATACCATTAATATATGTTTATGGAACAGAGCTATTATCTTAAAACAGTTGTGGAATATGGCAAGGAAAAAGGATTGCTTGTGGATTCAATGGATACATTGCTACTACATAAAGCATAATAGCCTCGAAACTATGCTCATCCCCAAGACTGCTTCATGGGTGGTGAGGAAGATAATAGCATCAAGGGAATTGGTGTTGCAAGGGCAAACAGCTAATGGAACACTGCAGACAGTACTGAATTCAGCTCTGATTGGAAACATCTTTGCCATGAGCAAAATGTACTTGTCTCTGCTGCCCCAACATCCCAAGGTTGAATGGAAGAGCTTATCCCTGCAAGCTAGTATACATCCCAGATATAAATTCATATTATGGTTAGCTTTACACCAGAGGTTGGCAACTGTTGATAGGTTGATGAAGTTTGGAATCCAGGTGCCACCAGGTTGTGCTTTTTATGGGCTGTACAGGGAAACAGTTGCACACTTGATCTTTGAATGTTCTATCACCACGCAGTTGTGTATAGACTATGTGTGTGGATGGGATATCAGAGGAATATTGCTAATTGGAATACAGAGGTGAAGTGGGCTTGCAAATTGGCCAAGAAGAGAGCAGGCCTGGCAGAAATTTCCAGTTGTGCATTTGCAATGATTGTTGATGCTATATGGAGGGAGAGGAACTAGATAAGGTTTCAGAATGGTAGTCTATTGGCAACTAAGGTACTGAAGGACATTGTGATGTAGTTGCATATCAGAGGCAGAGCTAACAGAAGATGGTATGATGCACTGCAGGGACTAAATTCATATCCATAGTGTCTTGAGAAATTTGATACTTTAATTGTAATGAATGTAGTGATCTTGGTCTACTAGTTTGACAGAGATGTAAGTATAGTAGATAGAGATAGGGTATATAGAGGTTAGCAGTTAGTCCAAATACTGCTACTGTTTTATATGAAACACTTTTTTTGTTATTAATGGAAGAAGCTGTTTACCAAAAAAAAAAAAAAAAAAAACCGTTTAACTCAATCAAATCTCATTTTTCTCTTTATTCTTGTACTTTATCGTGATTTGTTGAAACAGGTTTGAACCTTTAAAAATTGTGATTAAGTCAAAAAAGAAAAAATGATTTTTACTCGAGTTTAGAAATCAATTTTTTGGGCGACTTTCCTAAATTATCTAATCATTCCCTAAGTTCTAACATTCACATGGGTTTCAATAATTATCAAGTATTATTTTACAAATACAATTTTCACATAAAATGAATGTACAAAAAAAAAAAAAGGGTTTAGGCTAGTGGGCCTACCTAAGCCCACTAGTTACTATTTTGACCCAGAATTGGGCCTTCATGTCATTTTCACCAATGACTGGGCCTTCGAACAATATTAGCTTCCCTTTCATGTTACCCGGACTCGATCAAAGAAATGATGTTGGGCCTTTGGCCCAACCAGGTTTCAATGCAAGGATATGGCACAAATGGCCCACGTGGGATTCACATAGAACAACAAAAGGATAAAAATTAGTATGTGTTTGAAGACTAAGGCCTGTAATCTCATACTTAAATAAATTAAGCACATAAACCAAATTAGCACATAATACAGTAATAGGACACTTAGAGAAAATGTTCAAGCCCAAATCAAGCAACAACAGAGAAATAATCAAGGGCCAGACGATTTATTTCATGGGAGCGAATAAACTTGGGCCCAACAAAATCACATTCAACACTTGGTCAGGGGCCCAGTAAATAGAAGAAGGGAAAGGCCCAAAATTAACAAGATTTATAGACAAATTAACTGTCTAGGATGATACACTTAATATACACTAGATATACCATCGCATATATACTGGGATAGATATATAGGGTTGAATATATTCTGTGTACATGAGTGTATCCCCTTTGTATACCACAGAAAATTCAACCATTTAAGGGAAGAAACAGGAAAAAGCAATCATGCCAAGACACTTAACATTAAGAAAAATATTATGCAGGCATAAGAAGATCAAAGTGAAAACAAGAAACACATAGGATCGGTACACAACAACATACGGGCCTAATACTAATCAAAACCAAGGCAGTTTCATTTGACAACAATTTAAGTCAAATTAAACCCTCTTTGTTTTGGCGAAAACCAAGTTAAAACCAAATCATATTGTAATAGTGTCATGACTATGGTAAATGCAAACAGGTATCTCATGAAGACATGCTCTGAACTAGTCCCTAGAATATTATCAAGTGAAGGGGTAAACAAGTTTAGATTTTTAGCACTGATGTCACACAATATACATACTTTGCACATCTTACAACATGGCATCTCAAGCATTCATTTACAAGCTTCACAGAGTATCAATACAAGCTCACATATGCTAACGCTAGATCTAACATGCTTAAACTCTCTTAAACACAGTCTGAGACTTATAACACAACAACCAACAACAGTTAATGGCACAAGTCTCATAACTTAAGAAACAGAGTCACTAGGGGAACATACAAAGGGTCTGGTTCACTATCAAATCAACTAATATGTCCTTTAAGTCTCAAAAGATGTAGTTTTAAGGTAGCAAATATAGAGGTCCTACCATAAGGTTAGTAACACGTTTTGGAAGTAAACAATATCTTGGTTCAAATTACATGTCATTGAGAAACCAGTTCAATATGTTAGACACCATAAGTTACAAATGACTCCAAACTTGACTTAAACAAGTATAGATGTGTTTTAAAACAGTCAAAACCCATTCACATGCTAGTTAAGATAGACAAAAGGGTGAAATATATTAATCATAGTGTCAAGCAGGGAGACATATGCATTGTGTAGTATACTTTAGCCACATTGACCAAGTTTAATAGACATTAGATAGCATGGCCACAGATCATTAGACTCACATTTAGAATAACAAGCAAGTTAAAACAGGATCTCTAGTATACAGTATGGAGACATATAATATCAATTCCCATTTAACCAGAAGGAAGTAACAAAAGCCTGGAAGCAAAAACATGATCAACTTTTAATGGGTCAGGACATTATGCAAAATAGGCTGAATATTTAATACTAGCACATTTAATCCATTTATAGCATTATTAGCTCATTTGATCAAACCATAGCACCACATCTATCACATTAATGAACCAGCAGAACCAATAACAAGACTATACTGAAGCAAATAATAGACAAGGACTAGCCTAACATGTACTTTGCAACCAGATTCAAAGCCAGCGACATCTAAATTCCACTACAGAATAATCAACTTAAGTAGTTCTAACAAGACAGCATATAAATCATGATCAACTAGAGAAAAACATATAATACATGCTTAGCATAGACAGACTAAGTCAAAATAACACCTAAAGGCATGCTTAACTAAAACAGGCTAAATTAATAGCTAAATCATGCTTAACAGAAAAGGCTATAATAACACATAAGACATATTTAACTAAATAAGACTAAGGTAAGATAATATATAGGACTAAATAAACTAAGCTAAAAAAACTAACATATAAAACAGGCTTAACTATTAAATCACATTAGGTTAAACTTGTCACACCCTAATATCCCTAGGGTGTGATGGGCACCCGACCCCTTTTCCGGAGCCAAGCGAACCCACAGACTCTTATTACATGCATAATTTCCTCGGACTCTGAAATCAAGTAAAAGTGAAATACATGGTACATTTTTCAGAAATATACATATTTTTTTTTTTTGTAAATTTTCAAACCAACCAAATCTGTAATTACGCGGACTTTATAACATAATACAAAACAACACATCGGCCGATGGAGCCGCTTATTAAACCGACACACCATGCCCACGACTACGTACGCAAAGCCTCTAACATCATTCGAAACCATAACACATATACTATACTCGACTCGGCGATCCTCCAGGAACAAATGGAGTTTGCCACCATCCGGGATATCTTCTATGATGTCTTCAACTCGTCTGGGAGTACCTGCGCGGCATGAAACGCAGCCCCCGAAGAAAGGGGGTCAGTACGAAAAATGTACCGAGTATGTAAGGCATGAAATACAGAACAGAGAATCATAGCCAAAAGAAGGAAACTCTACAGAACTAGTAAGACTGTGAAAAGTCATCAATACGTTTTCTTTTGCGTAACAGGGTAGTAGATCTCAAATCATAATTCAAATACATATATATATATATATATATATATATACATACTTGTGCACGTAACGTGTCCCGGCCCTTTAGTGAGGGACTCGGTGAATAAAGTCAGGTATATCAGTACCACATACCCTTTATACATATAACGTGTCCCGGCCCTGTTGTGAGGGACTCGGTAAATGGAATCACACATATCAATATCATGTATAGCATATGCATATAACGTGTCCGGCCCCGAATGGGGGACTCGGTGAATAGAATCATATATGTCACATCAAATGTCATGCATGTATGTAACGTGTCCCGCCCGCCGGTGAGGGACTCGGTGGATAACATGTCCCGACCCTTCGTCGAGGGACTCGGTAGAGGATCGGTCGGATGCGGCGCCATCATCACATACGTGTCCCGCCCTCTCGGTGGGTCTCGGTGAACAATGCGGTGGAGTACGCACGAGAACATGTCTGGCCGGGACTCGGTGAATGAACATATGGAGACTTGCACGAAACAGTAGTGCGAAACCACATGTATACAAATCAAGACTCGGTACATATACACACTTACCAATATCCGAAGATTCACTTGAATGGTCATACGTCTTTGTCGTCCGACAACCAAAACATCGAGTTTACGAAGATATTCCTATCGGGATGTTCATAGCAAATTATTCATAACAGATTACTCATATCATAATTGTTATATCAGATTACATACCAAGATCAGAATACTCTTATCGAAATACTTTTATCAGAATACTGGTATCCGAATATTCATATCAGAATACTTTTATCCCAATGCTTATGTCAGAATACTTGTATCAAAATACTTGTATCAGAATGCTTATATCAAAATACTTATGTCAAAGTGTTGTTTCATACTACTTATAGTAGAGTACTTTTATCAACACACTTATGTCAGATTATTCATTACAGATTTCTTATATCAATTTACATACTCACATCGGAATATTCACATCAAAGTACTTATATCGGAATACTTATATCAAAATATTCATATCAACATACTCGTACCCAAATGCTTCTATCAAAATGCTCAAATCAGAATGTTCATATCGGATATTTATATCGGAATGGAAGTACTCATATCGGATTACTTGTACCGGAATAATTATATCAGAATAATCAAATCAATGTACTCATATCGGAACTTCTAAATGCTTGTATCAGAGAATGCATACGAATCCTAACAAACTCGGAACAACAACCAAAGGTTCCCTTTGATCATCGTGCGGAAATACGTCAATTAGGACAATAGAAGAGGAATCGAGAATAGTGGGCCCACCTCGGGTCAAGTCGAGGTGGTGAACATGAATCACAAACATTAAACTCTATGGAGTCATCCACGAAAGTTTCGGAGCGATCCGATTTCGTTTGTAAAAGTTACGGACGTTTGATCATTTTTCCAACAAAACATAAGAATTATAGTTCAATTATATTGAATGAATAGTACACAAAATCGAACTCGGATTTCTATGAAATGAATTGTCCCCGAGGCTCAAATCTCAACCTAGTATATCTAGGACATGCCAAAAGAAGGAAGGGAATAGCCTTACATACCTTTTCCGCCGCTTACGCTATTCCAAATTCAAATTCCAAACGCTCCAAAATCTACAAATGGTCATGTTTACCAAACATTGATTAGAGCCTTTAGAAATTGAATCTCAAAGTATCAATTGTCTACAGAAATTTGGGCAGCATTTCCCCTGTAAATGCGCCATCCCCGAGAATTCAACTCGGCTCAAATAGCAACAACCATACCAAACAACAATACCAATAGTCATCAATGATCGACTAAAACGCATTCTAACATAAATAGTCTTCTTTTCCGAATAATGCAACAACTTCCAAACCAACTTTACACTTTCAAGTCAATATCAATATTTCCATATTCATACACTAATTTAAGATCACACGAACATAGGCCAAGAATATTCCAAGCCATATATCCAATATTCAATAATTCCATCAATCCCATATTTCACCCAAAAGTCTTACATATACAACAAAACCATCAAACACATTTTCTACTTACAAATTCATGATCAACAACATCAATCCATACTTTAACAACTTCATTTTCCATAATATCATAAAATCACACTAAAGTGACATAACCTTCTACAATCCATTTTATTGCCAACTTAAACCATTTAGCCCTCATTTACATCATAAGGATCACAACAACACAACTAACACCTTAAACAAAATTAATCCATTTCCATACCAATTCCATACATCACACGGCCAACACCTACATTTCCAACTTCAACCAAATTCATTCAACTTTCATTTCCAGTATAAATTCCACCATAACCACAACTAGAATACAACACAAAAATTCAACTCATCATATCTACACATTAACACACACACACGGCCACCTTCATATAAACACACCCACTTTGCAAACTTCCATATTTTCATAAATTCTACTCATTTCTACATACTACAACATAAACCAAACTTCATAACATAAGAAAAATGAATTGATTCTTACCTTTTTCCACAATCTTCTTCACTTGACCAAGTTGTCAACTTGAAGAAACAAATGCTCTTTCTTTCAAAACAACTACTCCAAGTTGTAAAGGACCCTTGAATTAGTGGAAATACCACAAGAAAACAATTTTTGGAAAAAGATTTCAAAGGGCTAAATTTTCTATGGCCAAAGCCGTATAGGCTCTTCTTGCTCTTGTTATTCTTGTTTTTCTCCTTGTCTAATTCTCTTGAAGCTTCTAATGAAATATGACTCATATATGGTCCTTTATTTTAATTTAGCACATGGAAATTATTAAAATTCCATGGGCTTGGGCCATGTTGGCCGGCCACCCCATCTCTCTGGGCCTTAATTCCTCTTTTTTTGAGCCCAAGTAGTTGGCTAACATTTGTAATTTCATGAAACAAAATTTTCCAAATTCCAATTTTGCCCTTAGCCTCCCTCGGCATTTTTCGCATCAATATTTCCCATGAACAACTTATATACCAAACAAGATCAAAATATAGCCTCGTCTTTATCCTGTCACAATTGTTTCAAATTTTCCGAAAGTGCAAAATACGGGACATAACAAAACTAATGCAAAAAACATACTTAACTAAACTAGCACATAAACACATAAATGTAGACAACTTAAACTAAAAAATGCAGAAAAAATGAAAGGACCAAAGAATTACCTTTTGTGGGTGCAGCCGTAGAGGAGATTTGGACTTGGAAACTTCAATGCTTCACCCCAAATGCTCGAAATCACAAAACCCACACAAGAACAAGAACAAGAACAGAAAATAACTTTAAAATTTTACTAAACTCGAACTCTTAAAATCTCAAAGCAAATTGCCTAGAAATTTAGGTATTTCGAGAATATGAGTGAATGTGTATGAATATTCAGTCAAGGTCTCTTTAACAATGAGGATTGGGGCTCTTATTTATAGAACCCCAAAATCTTCAAACCCTAGATTGGAACCGATGTGGGACAAATCCACAAAATTGGATTTCTTCTTCACATTCGAGTATCGGAGGGTCGAGATTGAGTTAAACAAACATATCAAAGGCCAGATTCGACCCAAAAGGTTCTTCAAGAACCAATCAAAATTCACAATTTCAAACAAATAGAAACAAAATCCATTAAGGATTCACAGAGTTTTGACTGTTAATTTGAATAAAAAGCAAAGGAAATGGTTACTTATGCCCTGTTTAGGTTGGTTTAGGTGAGAAATGACAGAAGCATTTAATGCTTTGCCTTTCTCGGTCACACAGACCTGTAAAAGCATGATGCGCCTAAGGCTTTGCCATTTTTGGCAATGATGACGAGGAGAGAGAGGTGGCGTTTAGGGTTTGGGGAGGTGAAAGAGAGAAAGAGAGAGAGACGAGTATAGGGTGTGTTTAGTTTTGCAAAATAAGGGAATGGAGGGTTTTTTTCCCTATTATGCGTTGATCTGGGTCGGGTCATGCCTTTTTAGGTTGGGCTCGATCCAGATTTTAAAAAAGGGGGAAAGGGCCTGGTCCTATACACATATGTAGATATGTGTATACATATACACATGTGTATATCTATGTATACCTGTATATGGGGAGGGCATGCAAGCAAATATTTAACAGATGGTCAAAATTAAAGTAATGCCCATTAATTGAACATTTCAATTATGACCTGACAATAACCAATTGACCAAATTAGGAGCTAATTTGCCGGAATGTCCTTTAATTAAGCTAGTACCATGAATTTGGCTATTTAAATTAAGGCCATAATTGACATAATCAAACAAATCAAAGGCTAATGACCTTGCTTAACTTATACCAATGAATTTGGTTATTTCAATTAAGGTCATATTTGAACTAACAATTAATCATTTCAATTGTAGCCATTATTTTTCATATAGTGATCAATTTATAGAATTAATCACAATTAAATACTCAATTAATTGTGATTAAACTCTAATAATTGAATATGTAAAAATTGAGATTGGAGGAGTAAAACGATTAATTATTTTAATCAATCAAATTCCTTAAATTAAACAGAGTAAAAATATTTGCTAATTGACAATGTTCCCATTTAGACAATTAAATAAATAATTGTTGTAAATTGCTTTTCTCTTGGTTAGATATAGCAAACATATCATGATTGTACAATGACATATAAAAATATGTAAAATAATTTCTAAATGATTTATAATATTATAGAAATTATTTTACCAAATAAAATGGTAAAATATTATCTGAATAATTTTTATAAAATCATTTTCACTTCTAAAAATACATATTTCACTCTGTTTAATACCCAAGGACTCTGGGTAATTAAAATAAATTATGGGAGGTCAAAAATTAGGTGTTAACAATTGCCCCTTCGGTGTTTGGGACCTGCAAGGCCATCCTTGAGCAACAAAATTGACTAATCGTGATTTTTGACTGACCCAGCTCATTTCGCCTCTCATTTTATGTGATTTTCTAATATATGGCCGAACCCTGATTTCTGGGTTTCCTACATATCTCAAGTTTCATGAGAATTCAGGCCACTTGTAGTTCGACTCGATTATGACTTCTAAAAGCAAATTTAAGCAAATCTCGGATCTCCCGGTTATCAAACTGGAAAGTCCGTTATGATTGATCGGAGTGTGACTGAATCTCTGGTATTGAGTCCGCCTATATATACCTGTTTTTAGGAATTAAGTCACTTGTAGTTCGACTTGATAGGAAGAAAAGGCTATCCCTTATGCGAGACTGCCTTTATGTGTGTGTTGGTGTGTATCCGACCGGTTGCGGAATAAAAGAAAAACAAACAAAGCATATAAGAAAATAAGCATTCTTGTGTGGCTGAGTAGGGCAGAACAATCTTCCAAGTCCTGGCCGGAGAGCTTGACTCTCATGGGAACCCTACCTCGACCGGCTGCGTAAGAAAAAATTCCCCGTTTGCTCTGCATCAATCTGGATTTGATTTGATCAGCTTGCTTTGTCTGGCGGCTATAAATCTACTTCCACTGAGTAATGTTGGTTAGTTCTGATGACGAATACTGCGGCCATCTGACCGGATTTACATCGCTTTACCTCTTGGAGCAAATACTGCGGTCATTTGACCAGATTTACATCGCTTTACCGTCTTGATTATATCTGGTAGCTTGAATGAATGACCCCTCACATGTTTGTATGAAATGGCCTTCATGGCAGTGTTTGTATGAATGGTCCTCTCGGCATGTTGTATGAAATGGCCCTCACAACAGTGTTTGTATGAATGGCCCTCTCGGTATGTTGTATAAAATGGCCTTCATGGCAGTATTTGTATGAAATGGCCCTCACGATAGATGTTTATATGAATGGCCCTCATGGCAACAGAAAAGAAAATATGCAATGACCCTCGCGACAACAGAGAAAAAATATGCAAATGGCCCTCATGGCAAATAAGAAAATATGAATGGCCCTCACGGCAAATAGAGAAGAAATATGCAAATGGCCCTTATGGCAAATAAGAAAATCTGAATGGCCCTCACGGTAACAGAGAAGAAATATGCAAGTGGCCTCATGACAAATAAGAAAATATGAATGGCCCTTATGGCAACAAAGAACAAATATGCAAATGGCCCTCATGGCAAATAAGAAAATATGAATGACCCTCACGGCGACATAAAAGAAATATGCAAATGGCCCTTATGGCAAATAAGAAAATATGAATGGCCCTCATGGTGACAGAAAAGAAATATGCAAATGGTCCTCATGGAAAATAAGAAAATATGAATGACCCTCACGGCAAATAAGAAAATATGAATGACCCTCACGACAACAGAGAAGAAATATGCAAATGGTCCTCAGGGCAAATAAGAAACTATGAATGTATGACAAATATAGCCCCTTCGGCTAAATCATCTTTCTTTTGACCTTTATGTCGGTCGTGACCCTCGCGGTCCAATACACTGTGTTTTTTTACTATGACCCCTTCGGTCGGATATTTGCCCTTATGGCGTTTACGTTTTTTTGTGGCTAGATATTTGCCCTTATGGCAATTAAATCCTTTTAGCCCTTGTGGCCGGACGTTTACCCTTGCGGCGATTTAATCCTTTTTAGCCCTTGTGTCCGAATGTTTACCCTTGTGGCAAAATTCTTTTAGCCCTCGTGGCCGGATATTTGCCCTTGTGGGTACGTCATTTTCCTGAAACCCTGGTTTCAACAGCGATTTTGACCTTCCTTTGGCAAACTATTTCCTGCACATGAAACAAAGTTAGAAAAAGGATCGTCCTTCTGATGTCTTGTGGACCTGCATCAGAAATATGTTAGTTTTTTTCTATTTAAAGTTGATTCATGTGTCGGCGATGTCGCATCTTCAGCTCTCTGGACTCGAAACCCCTTCGGCTCCGGTATTTGAAAAAATGAATTTATTTTCATTATGCAGAAACTCATTTTTTGTAAAAGCTAAACATATGGATGTCTATTCATAGGGAAATAAACGCATTGTTTTTTTGAAAACTATAAGGTTAATTGTCATGACATGTACTTTTGAATAAGGGGATCCCTTCCTCCGTGACTGGGGGTTCTACGCTTCTTTGTGTGGAATTTTTGAGATCTTTCTCAAAAATTCTACTCCTGTTGCAAGCTTGATCGGCGAACTCTCATGCCGAATCTTCTAATTTGGTCTCCTCAAAATTTCTGCCCCAGTTTTCAGTATTGAACAAGTGAGAAATTTTGAGATCTTCTCAAAATTTCTGCTCAAGTTTGAAACTCTGGGTTGGCTGACTCTTTTCTAGTAGATTGGCGGCGCAAATTTTTTTGAGATCTTTTCAAAAAACATTCTGCCCCAGTTGGGCATGTGGCAATCCTTGAGTCCTTTGTGAAGTCCTATCTCTGAGGCTTTCTAGGGGTTTCTTGGGTTTTCCTTTTGGTGCGACCGAGCTCAAAGTGCGCCTACATATCCTGTTGCACCAGGAATCAGGTCGAATGTAGTTCGGGATAAAGTAAATGAGTTTTGGTTTTACTAATAATGGGACCGGGTCCTAATGGACTGCCTCCATATTCCACTATGGGGAAGTCAGGTCATTGCGTAGTTCATAATACAAAGTTGTTTGTTTTTCCTATATATTACAAAACGATTACAAGCAAAAGGAAATAGCTAATACAAACAAATAACATAATGATTACAAGAAAAAGGTACTATTACAAACTGAGAAACTTTTCTTTGTGCATAGTAGCGCTTGATTGCGTTTGAGTTGATCGGCTTTGGCCACTCTTGTCCGTCCATTTCTGCTAGTACTACTGCTTCTCCGGAGAGTACTTTGCGGATCACATAGGGGCCTTGCCAGTTGGGGGCAAATTTCCCTTTGTATTCGTCCTGATGCGGGAAAATTCTTTTGAGTATCATTTGCTTGATTTGAAAAAGTCGAGTTCTGACTCGTTTGTTGAAGGCTCTTGCCATTCTTTGTCGGTATAGTTGACCATTTCATATGGTAACTATCCTCTTTTCATCAATCAAAGCGAGCTGCTCATATTGAGCTCGGACCCATTCCGCATTATCCAATTCTGCTTCTTGGATAACTCTCAGCGAAGGTATCTCGATCTCGGCAGGTATGACTGCTTCAGTACCATACACCATTAGATATGGAGTTACTCCTGTTGAAGTTCTGGCCGTGGTGCGATATCCCAATAAAGCATAAGGCAACTGCTCGTGTCATCCTTTTCAAGTGTTATGATTCTCAAATAATTTAGAAAATGAGCCCTATTAACTAGATATTCGATGTTGTCACCTTAAGGCGTCAACTGTGACGCCTTTGCTTTCTTGTCGTGCAATGCGGTCTTCTCAGCTCCCTTGCTCTGATGGATGCTTTCGACGGTAAGCTCAATAAGAACCCGGAATAGCGGAAATAGGTTCGTGTTCCGCTTCCAAAGTCAGTCGTCTGCAGTTCACACTTGGGCAAAGACGACTCTCCAGTGGTTCCATTCTTTCTTACTGTACTTCTGGGTCAACCCAACAGGTCTTCACTGAAGGATTGTCCACCTTCTCAAGCCTCTCTACCATACCCGAAAACTAAAGCTGACGCAAGCAAGTAGACTTTTCTAATGATCTTGACAACATTACTGACTTCTCCTTGTGGTGGAATGATAAGATTAGTATGGCAAAAAATGTTTTGATTCTGCTAGTGTTTTGAGTTTGACGGTAATGATAATGTGGCATAGATGGAAGTCTAAAAATGCCTGGTGTTTTAATAATGAATTAACTGACCCTCCAGACATTGTAGCAAAAGCTTTATTTGAGTATAATGAATTTCTTGAAATAATGCAGGCTGATTCTTCAAAGGGTAATTTACAAAAAACTCATGAATATCAACTAATAGTGCCCAAATATGGGATTTGTTTATTTGTTGATGCAGAGTTGCAGGTTGAATCGAAGAAAGCAAGCATTGGATTGGTTGCTATGTATACCAAAGGTGGGTTGCTTCATGCCCGTGGATCCCCGATTCAATTCGTTGGGGAGTCTATGATTGCTGAAGCGTTTACAATTAGACAAGCCGTGGAAAAAAGCGATACAAAATGGATGGAGGAAACGTTATATCTTTTCTGATGCGAAAGGGGTCATCGATATGTTGAAGAAAAACGCATGGGGTACCTGGATGTAACGACCCGTTTGGTCGTTTAGCACTTTTGAACTCGTTTTCGCTAAAATACCCTTTTCGTAGTTTTAAAGGGTATTCTTGACTTGAGGGAATTGGTGGCACGGTGATTTAATTGGTGAGTACTTTTTGAAATATATTTATTTAATATGTGTGAATGGTTTATTTACAGGAATATGAGTTTCACACATATAAGGTCTAAGTTGGTAAATAAAGTAATTGACGGAATGGACTTTATACAAATAATTAAGTGAATAGGTAAATTGTAGAAATTATAGGGATAAATTATTGGGCTTAGCCCACTTCTCATGACCCATATATCTTAGTGGCATAGGGTATCAAATAATTTATTAATTCTTGCATGAAAAAAAAAAGGGAGAGGAATACTTTTGACACAACAAACGGACGGCAATAACTGAAGGGTCAGTTTCTTCGTGAATAAGACCTTGTGAAAATAACAGATAATCTCTTTTACATTTGGTCCTTTCACTTAAATAAAGGCTTAATGATTAGTCACAATTGATGAACATGATGAGCACTACTATTTGAGTTGTGAGACAGAGAAATGGCCGAATTGACTGTACGGGAGTGATTTGTCAAATGAAAGGGGTAATAATGGGGCTATCATTAGGTAATCATTGGAGCATTATTAATGTTGTGTGGAAGGAATAAGATTTTAGGGGTAGTTGCATGGTTTTTTCATTACGTACTTGAATGGTGGAAACTACTTTATTTATGATGACATAATGATTACAAAATTATGTGTGGGCTAATGATGACTAATCATTGGGCAATGATGATAAGACTAATGGTTAAATGGTTTCTGCAAATTTGCTAAGGAATTGAAGTTACTGTTTTGTAACTTAGGCTACAGTTATCGGAATTTCCTTGCCACGTACTATCATGTTGCACTTCAATTCTAATATATAGGGTATATGTAATTGAATATTTTGGTATTGAATTATACGAATACCTTCAGATTCACGGTATTTGAATTGTGGAACGTTAGATTTTTGTCCGAAGTTAAGATATTGGGGTAATTAAAGGTTTCGAGTCCTAGTCTTAAGAAAGGAGAATTAATGATTTGAGAGTCCATTTATGGATGAAATTGACTAATTTTCAAAATATATGATCCTTAGATAATAGGTGAAATTATTTTTCAATAAAATTCCAATCTTGCCCTTGTGGGCCCAAGGCCACTTTTCGGGGTGCATTTTTGGGTTTCGAATATAAATATAGCAATATGAGTGTCCTTAGATTCGTATTCTAACATAGATCGCATATTTGATAGATTTTGATCATTCAGAGGCTCTACGCAAAGGGAAGGCATTAGTTTGATTGTTCGTGGCACCCGCTCGGCATTGAGGTAGGTTACGATCTACTTTAGTTAGACTCCGATTAGATAATCGTATGTAGTTGTAGAAAGTGACGGGGATAGAATGATAGGCCTTCGGGCATGAAGTGGAGGTGAATTCCAATTAGGTTGGCTCTGTCAGCTGTTATGTGGGCTTGTCGCCATATGTGTTATTTTCTGTGATTATCACCTGTTTGTATCTGTGTCACATACTAGCTCGCTCCTCACATGAAAAGGAATGGTAATATTAATATGACTTGTAATTGTTGATTGTATATTGGTGATATTGCTGAGACTGATATCATGCATGACATGTCTTCTATATTATTCTTGTGATGATGGTGAGGTAAGTGATTGAGAGACTCCGAGGTTTTTCCCAGAGATTTAGAGTGATAGAGAGACTCTGAGGTCTTTGCCGGAGATTGAGAGTGATTGATAGCCTCCGAGGTTTCTGCCGGAGAGCACGAGTGGTACATGGACTTTGCGGGTCCCCCATGGGTCATGGCTTTGAGGCACTGCCCTTAGCATGTGTGTACGAGAGTGGAGTGAAGGAGGTGACTGTTGCATTGCATTGCATTCATCCACTCATACATTTGACTGATCATTTGGTGAACTATATCTGTCTTGGTTGATTTCATGATTCCTTTACACTTTACTCGTATATGATATGTGACCATACCTGTTTGCTTTATGTGCTACTTGTTACTTTTCACTTCTTCATGCGTTATCTAATCATTGTCGCCTTATGATACTTAGCGGTACTAGTGTTGTACTGATACTACTCTTGCTGCACTTTTTGTTGAGTGCAGAGCACGATCTAGGCTTCAGTTCTACACCCCGCTGTCGATACGCGAGAGTGACATCTTTCGATCATTCGGTGGTGAAATTGCTTGGTCATCTATAGCCCCCGGACCTTGCTTTTTTATTTATTTCTGTTTTTATATTCGACACACAATATGTAGCCTTCGGGTATTTTCAGACTTGTATTCCGGACTATGTTTAGCGCTCTTGTACCCTTTGACCACATTTTGGGGATATCGTGACATTTCTAGTGATGATAAGTATTTAAGACTTGATAACTTCTTCTTCTTTTATTTTTCGCTTATTTAACTTGTTATTGGGAATATGGTTCGCCTACTCGGGGGGATAGTGTAGGTGCCACCACGACTCGTGAATTGGGTCGTGATAGATGTGGATGTAGCTTGTGAAGATATTTCGAAATTGTCTTCCTATCTGGATCATGTTGTGTTTCTAAAAATTCCTAGAAGTTTCGATGTTGTAGCTCATAACTTAGCTAAGTTTTCAATTTCTTTGTTGCATGAATGTTCTTGGGAAAGAATATTCCCAAGCTGGATTGTAAATGACGTTGTACGCTCATTCGGACATATCATGTCCTTAATGAATTAATAGATGAAGATCTTAGTGGAAAACAAAAAGTTAATCCGAAATGGTATGAGGTTTACAAACCGAAAAAGAAAGGTTTACACGCACTAAAGTTGAAAATTTGCAGATATCCCATGTATTTGTAAATCCTAAATGCGCCTCTCCAATTCTAGAATCACTCCTCATACTTCGGCCTAGAAGTGTACAAAGAAAATCGACAAACCGATAACTCGAGTCAAACCAAGAAAAAACCGGACTAGTGGTTTGGTTTGACTTGGTTTGGTATTGGAAAGAAAATAAAACTAATCATAATTAGTTTGGTTTGGTTTGGTTTTAACTAAAAAAAAGTCAAACCCAACCAAACCAACCCGACATTATATGTATACAAATTTTAAGAACATTTATTTGTAATGTAATTTACACATATTTCTTTAACTTTTTCATAGTTTTTGTCCTTTTACATATTATTTCAAGCTTATACTTAGAATTTTGCATGATCCAATGAGTTTTATAGCTCATGGATGTTAGCAACTCAAATAAAGCCAATAAAAAACAAATCACTACTAATGCTAATAAAAGAAATTCAATTCTAATACTACAAATGACAATAGTGTTGGATATCTATTCTTCGATTTTGCATTAATTTAGACATTGAAAATACATAACTTAATTTTATTTTTTCTTTAATATTTAGTTATGTAGTTAATACTAACTAGCCGTATTTAATTTTGCATGACTTAGTACTTTTAGATTATGATCATTTTTATTATGCCTGATTAATTAGCAATATTTGTTTTATGCTATTTCATTGTTTTCTTTGTTGAATAGTTTAGTGCAATGTCATAACTCATCTCACATTTTGATTTAGTTTCTTAAAAAAAAATACTTTAATTAGATAGTTGTATCTTATTAGGACTAAAAATATATTTGAAGCACAAGTTATTTGTTTTGTATAAAGACTTTGCCGGAAAAAACCCAAAATATCCGAGAAAACCGAAAAATCTGAGACAACCCGAGGTTAAAAGACCCAACTTTTATTGATCTGGTTTGATTTATAAATTTAAAAACCCGACAAAATGATTTGATCTGATATTTGAAAAACCCGAACCAATCTGATCCATGTATACCCCTGCCTGTATTTCCTAAAACGCGCCTCTCCAATTTTAGAATCACTTCCTCTCATATTTCAAACTTGCAACTGGCCTTTTGCAAACCTACAAAAGAAAAGTTGATCACTGTCGTAAATATTATATTGTACGTCCATTTTACTTGGACACAAAACAGTTGATAACTTGGCCACCAAATAGATAACTTGGCCACAAAGTTAGTTTGGTCATTAAGTTTTATGGCTTGTCCAAGAAGCCTTTTTCCTTTTATATATATAGAGGAGCTCGTTTGTATTGGAATACAACAGAAAGTAATATACAAACAAAAGTAATAGTACTATTGTTCCCTATCTCTCTCTCCCTGTATCTTTTGCCTTTTAATTTGAAGTTTAGTTTTATTTTATAACACATTATCAGCACGAGACTCTGCCATCTCAAGCAAATACTTTAAAAGCCTTGAAAGTATTGATTTTTTTTTTCTTAATTAATGGCGAATCTTTCTAAACGTGAATTTGTTGCCTTGGATATATCCGACAATAGCTATCTATCTTGGGTTCTTGATGCCGAGATTCACCTTGATGCGATGGGTTTGGCAGACACCATCAAAGATAAAAATCAGGCATCAAATCAAGACCGTGCCAAGGCAATGATATTCCTCCGCCATCGTCTTGATGAGAACTTGAAACTGGAATATCTCACTGTTAAAGATCCTCTTACGCTGTGGAATAGTTTGAAAGATAGATATGACCACCTGAAGATGGTCGTACTTCCACAAGCACGTTTTGATTGGATCCATTTAAGGCTACAAGATTTTAAAACGATCTGTGCGTATAATTCTGCCATGTTTAAAATTATTTCTTAGTTCAAATTATGTGGTGAAAATATTACTAATCATGATATGCTGGAGAAAACATTCTCCACTTTTCCTGCCTCAAGTATGCTCCTGCAGCGGCAATATCGAGAGATGAGGTTCAAGAAATATTATGAACTAATTTCACATCTTCTAGTGACTGAACAACATAATGAACTATTAATGAAAAATCATGAAAGCCGACCTACGGGTACTGCCCCATTCCCTGAAATGAATAAGGCAAATTTTCGCCATTCTAGGCGTGGAAGAGGTCGTGGCACCAGTTGTGGTCATGGCCGTGGTCGAGGAAGAAATTTTAATCATGATTCTCGACTTGCACCAAATAATACCCTTCACCACCAGTAGTATAAAAAGAAGGATGAAAAGCGTGGAAGGTTTGTGCAAAAGAAAGATTCGAGTAAAATAAATGCTACCGATGTGGAGGAAAGGGGTACTGGTCACGTACCTGTCGTACGCCAAAGCATTTATTTGAGCTTTATCAAGCCTCCCTCAAAAAGGTAGAAAAGAATGCCGAAGCAAATTTTAATTCTGAAGATAATGTTGAGCCCATGCATCTAGATGTGACAGATTTCTTTGAATTCCCTGAAGGAAAAATAGATCATCTGATCGGTGATGGATCTGTAATAGTTTAGATATTTTCATCCATGTTATTACTATTAGCTATAATAGTTATGTTTCTATAGTTATGTAAATAAAGTTTGTGTAATGCTTTGTTTAATAATAATATCTGCTTTAATGTTCACTTTGTCTATTCTTTCATTTTGAAGAATATATGGAAATTTCTCAAATATTGTTTGGATCAATGACCAATCATGAAGATATTTGTGTGATTGATAGTGGAACAACGCATGCCATATTCAAAGATGAGAAATATTTTTCTCACTTACTTAGGAAAAAAGGAAATGTTAATACAATTTCTGGCAATTCGAAATTGATTGAAGGCTCCGGAAGAGCTACTATATTTCTACCTAAGGGGACAAAACTTGTTATAGAAGATGCATTATTCTCTTCTAAATCCCCTAGAAACTTGTTAAGTTTCAAAGATATCCGCTGTAATGGGTGTCATGTTGTTACACCTCGGAAAATTTTTCGTTCATGCACAGTGAATAGAATAACGAAGGGCACGAAGTATACGATGTTTCGGTAAGTAAGAAATAGCATTTAATGATCCTATTTGAGATTTCGAAGGCGTTCGAGGTAGTAGAAGAAAGTTTGCCAAGAAAGGCAAGGCATACGTTATGTATCGGAAAGGATTTAGGAGTAACGAATTAATAATGACTTAATGATGTTTTGGAGAAGAGATATAACATCCCTTAGATTGTTAATGAGGTGTTAAACAAGTGTTAAGAAGCTTCCATAAGGATTAGGGATCAAACGAGTCGACGAGAACGAGTTTCGGAAAACTGTGGATTGTACGGTCCACTATACGGATCGTATAAAAGATACTGGCCGTATGTATGGCCGTATAACCTGTCCAGAGAAGAGTCTCCACTGGAACCATTATACGGTCACACATACGGACCGTATAAATTGTACGGACCGTATGTGTGTCCGTATAAATGTGTCGGGACAGCATTTTGAGTTTTGAATAAGGGACCGAAGTTCATTATTTTCATTACCCATCTTCTCATTTTCCTCTCCTCACCTCAAGAACTCTCTAGAACACTCTCCACACTTCCCATACAAGAATCCAAGAGAAATTGATGATCAACTTCATCAAACCAACAAAAATCAAGTGTATGAAACACATTGAAGTTCATCCAAGCCAAGGAATTCCAATGGAAGTGAACTAGGATTTTGGTGCAAGAGAAGTATTTCCACTCAAGGCTTATTCCTACACTATCTAAGGTAAGTTTTATGATCTTTCCATGTTGTTTAGGGTAATGAGAGGTTGAAAGACTTAGATGATGGAAGAAGATAGAAAATGGGTCACAAAGATGAGAATAATGAGATTGTGAATAGTAGTTTGGAATGAGTCATGAATATTGATATGTTGTGATTGTAAGTATGTTATGAATGACATTTAGAACATGGGATAAGCATTATATGTGAGAGAACGTAATAGTGAACTATGACCATGATTATGGAGGAATTGAAGTGAAATTGTGAAATGTGGATAATGTAGATGAATGATGATTGTTGCCTATAATATTGTGAATGTTGTTATGGATGTTTGGGAGTCGATATGTGATATGAGGAAAGTGGTATAAACAAAGAAAATGCTGCCCAATTTTCCCTAGCTTTAGTAAGCACGTTCATATAATCGATTAGCTAATGTTAATACGAACTCTCTTGAAAGTGGAAACGCGAGCATTGAAGGAGAACGATCAAGCGATAGAATAGCTAAACGAAAAGGTATGTAAGGCTAGTCCTTTCTTTCTAAGGCATGACTCTATGGTATGAATCTTCCTATCTTTCTATGACTTCTCTACACATATGTATATACCGGAAATGATGAGTCTACGTTATAAAGAGCTCTCATGAGATAAAGTTAAGATATATGTTATGAATATGATGATGAGCCCAAGTATAGAGACCCTAAAGCTCATGATATGATATTATTACAAAGCTAATGACCTTCATACGATTCTTTGATATTATTCATTGTTGCTAGACCCACCTTACGATGCTAGTCCTTTCTTTCTAAGGCATGCCTCCTATGGCATGAATCTTCCCATTTTTCCATGATCTTTCTACATAACGGAAATTATGAGTCTATGACTATAAGGAGCTACATATGTATAAGATAAAGAAAAGAGATAAGACACGAGTATGATAATGGATGATGATGATGAGTTTAAGTCTAAAGAATCCTAAAGTGAGATATGATGCCCGTGAAGTTAATGATTCTAAGTATGGTTCCATTGATGCTTTTTCTTGTGTACACTCACCTTAAAACGTTAGTCCCTTCAAGGTGAGATATGATGATTATGATTACTCCATAATGTAATCGGGGGTCCACGACCTTATGTCACTCCGGCATCGCCATAGTTGCCTTCAATGTTCTAATGTATGCTTTAATGGTAGATGTATGGTAATGCTAAGGATGGTGTTGATTTCATTTATGTAGTTTTATATATATGTATGTATGTATGCACAGCATCGAGTCCCGGAAGGGCCGAGTACGGATAGTATCGAGTCCCGAAAGGGCCGAGTACGGATAACATCAAGTCCCGAAAGGGCCGGGTACGGATACTATCGAGTCCCGGGAGGGCCGAGTACGGGTGATACCGAGCCTATATGGCCGGGTACGTGGATGTACTACATTGTAAGTTATTGCATATGTAAGCAGGTGGATAAAACAAGTGTATCTCTAGGAGAATAAAGGGGTAAGTACGTATAACGAATGTTTAAAAAGTATTATGAGAAATGAAAGGTTCTTTTATCTTATGCTATTCCTCATGCTATTATCATGTTATTATCCACGCCTTACATACTCAGTACAATGTTCGTACTAACGTCCGTTTTCTTTGGACGCTGTATTCATGCCCACAGGTAAACAGGGAGGAGATCCAGACTCGTAGGAGCTGCACATTAGCGAGGCCTTGAGAGCACTCCATTATTCCGAGGTGCCATTGCTTATTGTTTTGTGTATATGTATTTTGGGCACGACGGGGGTCTGTCCCCGTCTATATCTAGTACTCTAGTAGAGGTTCGTAGATACGCATGCGTGGGTAGTATGGTCTCACGATGTCCTTATCGTATGTATATTATTTTGATAGCTGAAGGGCTTATGTATATAAAGGTAATTATGTTTTAAGGTGAAAAATGGTTTTCCTATGATTTGAGTATAAGATTAATGAATGAACGCTTGATGTGTACGATGGGTAAAGGTATGAGCGGTGCTCGGTGGTTAGCCTCAGGTACCCGTCATGGCCCCTAGTCGGGTCGTGACACATGTTGAGACATTAAACGAAATAAATGATGAATATTTTGTCATTACAAAGAATGTCTCCGGCCAGAAATATGTTTTGGAAAAACTACCAACTTTGTCTTCTGGCCTGTATTATGCATAAATTAGTACAATTGAAGCACACTCGATCGTAAACCGGAAGTTTAATGATTCAAGTACTTTTGTGCTTTAGCATGACCGAATAGGTCACCCTGGATCAATAATGATGAGATGAATTATTGAAAATTCAAATGGGCATTCACTTAAGAACCTGAAGATCCTTGAAAGTGGTGAATTTTCATGTGCCGCTTGTTCTCAGGGTAAATTGATAGCTAAGTCATCTCCAATGAAAGTTGCCACTGAATCCCCTGCCTTTCTAAAGCGTATACATGGGGATATATGTGGACCTATTAGTCCACCTTGTGGGTCATTCAAATATTTTATGGTCCTAATAGACGCATCTTCAAAATGGTCTCATGTGTGCCTCTTATCGTCTCGCAACCTGGTGTTTGCGAAATTATTGTCACAAATAATAAGCTTAAGGGAATAGTTTTGGGATTATCCCATTAAGGCTATACGCCTCGATAATGCCGGAGAATTTACGTCTCAATTTTTTGATGATTATTGTTTGTCAATTGGGATAAAAG
Source organism: Lycium ferocissimum (assembly GCF_029784015.1). Taxonomy (NCBI): domain Eukaryota; kingdom Viridiplantae; phylum Streptophyta; class Magnoliopsida; order Solanales; family Solanaceae; genus Lycium; species Lycium ferocissimum. The sequence goes on along the minus strand of NC_081342.1, from coordinate 30,615,255 downwards.
TTGAACATCTTGTAGCTCATGTTCATACCCAAAATGGCCTTGCTGAGTCATTTATTAGACGACTACAATTGATAGCAAGACCACTACTTATGAAAACACGGTTGCCCGCCTAATGTTTGGGGGTCATGTACTATCTTACGTACAACATCTCTTATTCGTCTCGACCGACTCATTATAATAAATACTCCCGTCACAATTAGTATTTGGTCATGAACCAAATATTTCTCATCTCCGAATCTTTGGTTGTCTTTGTATATGTCTTGCGTAGCACCACCACAACGCACTAAGATGGGCCCCCAAAGAAGGTTAGGAATATATGTTGGGTTTGAATCACCCTCTATTATTCACTATCCTGAGCCATTAGTGGGAGATTTATTCACTGCTCGATTTGTAGATTATCGATTTGATGAAACAAACTTCCCACAATTAGGGGGAGATGGAAAAGAAATTAAAAGAGAAATTGCGTGGAAAGTTTCATCACTATCTCATTTTGATCCACGTGCCCCTATATGTGAGCATTAGATCCAAAAGATCATTCACTTGCAAAAAATAGCAAATCAAATACCAGACGCATTTACTGATTTGAAAAGAAACTAAGTCACATATCCTTGTAGAGAATGTGCCTATCCGAATTGATGTCCCAAAGGGACAATCTACTAGTGTCATAACCTCTAAATCTCATAAACTCCTGAAGTGTGGTAGGCCATTGGGTTCTAAGGATAAAAATTCTAAAAAAAAAAAAAACACGAAAAATGATCAGAATGACACTGTGAAAGAATATCATGAAGATATTCAAGATCTGGTTAATCCTGATACTCCTGAAGATATTGGGGAACCTGAGACTCAAGTGAGTAAAGAATTATCATTGAGTTCTTCTGGTGATGGGATAGATTTAAATCGATCGAAGATTATGGTGAATAGCGTTTTTGCATATAATATTGCACTGAATATTATGAAAGACATTGAGGATCAGGAATCTCAATTTGTCGAAGAATGTCGACGACGATATGATTGGCCAAAATAGCAAGAGGCAGTTCAATTAGAATTGAATTCACTTGCCAAAAGTGAGGTTTTTGGACCGGTAGTCCAAACACCTAATGGTGTAAAACCAGTTGGCCACAAATGGGTCTTTGTGCGGAAAAGGAATGAGAGAAATGAAATTGTGAGATACAAGGCACGCCTTGTTGCACAAGGATTCTCTCAAAGACCCGATATCGACTATGAAGAAACATATTCACCCGTTATGTATGGCATACCATTTCGATATCTCATCAGTTTAGCTGTACATGAAAACCTTGAAATACATCTGATGGATGTGGTTACAGCTTACCTTTATGGCTCACTTGATAATGAAATCTATATGAAAATTCCTGAAGGAATTAAAATGTCTGAAGCAATTAGTTCAAAGTCTCGGGAGATATATTCAATCAGATTACAAAGATCATTCTATGGTTTAAAACAATCAGGGCGCATGTGGTATAATCACCTAAGTGAGTACTTGATAAATGAAAGATATATAAATGATGCCATTTGTCCATGTGTTTTTATTAAGAAAACAAAATCAAGGTTCATTATACTTGCTGTTTATGCTGATGACATAAACCTAATTGGAACTCCAGAAGAGCTCCAAAAGGCAATTGAGTATTTAAAGAAAGAATTTGAGATGAAAGATCTCGGAAAAACAAAACTTTGTCTTGGTTTGCAAGTTGAACATTTAGCAGACGGGATCTTTATCCATCAATCTGCTTATACCGAAAAAGTTTTAAAACTATTTTACATGGACAATGTGCATCCGTTAAGTACTCCAATGGTTGTTCGCTCACTTGAAGTGAGTAAAGATCTGTTCCGATCTCAAGAAGAAAATGAAGAGCTTCTTGGTCCTGAAGTACCATATCTTAGTGCCATTGGTGTACTTATGCATCTTGCTAATGCTACAAGACCTGACATAGCGTTCTTTGTTAATTTGCTAGCAAGATATAACTTTTCTCCTACACGAAGACATGGAACGGAGTTAAGCATATATTGCAATATCTGAAGGGAACTAAAGATATGGAATTCCGTTTTATCTTCAACAAAGGTAGTACGGTCTTGTTGGTTATGCGGATGTAGGTTATTTATCCGATCCACATAAAGCTCGATCTCGAAACAAAGGCTATGCCGTTTACATGCGGAGCTCTTTCGCTATATCATGGCGATCTACAAAGCAGTCCATTGTTGCCACTTCTTCGAATCATGCTGAAATAATAGCCAGTGTTTTAAAAGGCAGTTCTGGGACTCGCCCCGGGGCGGGGCACTAGCAAAATGCCCTAGGGCTCACGTGCGGGGCTTAATTCCTGCGAGGCTTACGCCCTAAGCGCCCGATTGTACGCCCTAAACATGCCTAACGCCCAACGCTCGAGGCTCGCCTAACAGTTCTTACACAATTATATGTTAAATTCCTTAATTAAAACCGTTGACCCTCATAATTCTTTAACAAATGATTAATACTTAATAATTTTTCATTTACCGAAATAAGAAGATTAGGTATAACTCAAATAACAAGTCGTAGTATTGCATATTTACTATATGAGAACATCGTGAGGGTGAATATCACTTAATATTTCTTTTAAGAATACATAACCGAATTGTGAATTTTCACTTGTCATTGGTCTTTTGTCCTATGTATCAAAATTATCATATTTTATTATTTCTCTATTTGAAATTAATTTTATTTTTATTCATGAAGGAGTTACGTTTCAATTATAATACTGATAAAGTTGTTTATAGGGAGATACAATGAATAGTATGATAGTAATATTGTTTTAACAAATTGTGATTTTTTCATTGTTTGAAAGTTAAGATGTTAGAATTGATTTGCATTTCATAATAGCTTTTATTTCATTGTATTGTTTATACTTGTAAGGTTATATATATATATATATATATATATATATATATATATATATATACTTTTCTTTTATTTTTTATGTAATTTTACCTATTTAAAAATATTTATTATAATTATATTATTTTATGTAATACAAAAAATTAAATACCCATGGGGCTTACGCCCCGTGCCTCGGGGCTTACGCCTCATCGAGGCATATGTAAAACGCCGCGTCTTACGCCCCTGCCTTTTTAAACACTGATAATAGCTATTCATGAAGCAAGTAGAGAATGTGAGTGGTTGTGATACGATATACATTTCATTACGAAAAGATGTGGCAGAAGTGTGATACAAAAATACCCACAGTATTATATGAAGACAATGCTGCATGCATAGCTCAATTAAAAGGAGGCTTCATAAAAGGAGATAGAACGAGACACATATCACCAAAGTTATTCTTCACACACGATCTCCAGAAGAATGGTGATATTGATGTGCAACAAATCCGTTCAAGTGAAAATCCTGCAGATTTGTTCACCAAATCTTTACCAACTTCAACTCTTGAGAAGATGATATTCAAGATTGGAATGCGAAGACTCCGACATCTAAATTTTGGTCTTCGTCAGGGGGAGTGAAATACGTGCTGTACTCTTTTTCCCTTAACTAAGGTTTTGTCCCATTGGGTTTTTCTGACAAGGTTTTTAATAAGGCAGCTCTCAAAGTGTATTACTAGATATGTGTATTTTTTTTCTTCACTAGGACTTTTTCCCACAGGGTTTTTTCTAAATAAAGTTTTAACGAAGCACATCATCTGTTAATGGACATCCAAGGGGGAGTGTTGTAAATATTATATTGTATGTCCATTTTACTTGGCCACCAAGTTGATAACTTGGCCACAAAGTTTGTTTGGTCATTAAGTTTTATGACTTCTCCTAGAAGCCTTTTTCCTTTTATATATGTCGTTTGTATTGGAATACAACAGAAAGTAATATACAAACAAAAGTTAGTAGAAACAATAGTAATAATACAACTGTTCCCTATCTCTCTCTCTCCCTGTATTCTTTGCCTTTTAATTTGAAGTTTAGTTTTATTTTATAACAATCACTTCTTTATTTTGCTTTAATTGACTATATTTTTTTTGGCAATGTGTGTAAGTTGTTTATTAGTTTTTTAAATTTTTTATTTTATGTCAGTACCCGATAATTCATGAAAAGTTCAAATTTCCTATCTCATCATTTGTCAAGTTTTACCTAAACAATTGTTTATTTTTTTGCCAAATAAAATTAGTACTTGGAAGATTTTTAACCCAAACTGAAAGAGCTGTAATGTTTTTCGATTAAAAACGGTCAATTAAATGGAAATCTCTAGGGGAATAGAGTGATGCCGCAAATTTGGTAAAGGAATATGGAAGACGCTTGGAATTGAGAGGAATCTGAGAAGATTTTCCTTAGCAAAAATGGGTCATACAGCGCATCCCGATGCTATTTGGCTGCAATCCTTGGGAAAGAAGCACTTCCATATTTATGATATTATTATAGCTAAGAGATTCCCTAAATCTTGAGTGCGTCATATTTATGTTGAGGTTGTGGCAAAATCTATGTTAAACTACATGAGCAAGAGCCGACCAGCCAAATCAAAGGCCATATGACAAAGTCTGAGGAAATTGGTCATTACACAAATTTCTCATATATGAGAAAACAAAGTAACACTAATCAGGATTTTCAGTGATTATGTTCCTTCTTTGCTACCTACTTTAGACCTCCAAAAATCAACTAGTTACTTACTGAGTTACCCCTAACCTTCATCCGCACAGAACTTGGCCTAGCAATCGTACCCTGCCAGGACCATCTGCTGGTCTAATGATTGAATCATGCTAATAAGAAGGCACAACCAGCCAGGCATCAAAAAGGGGAAGAAAAAAAAAAGAAAAAGAGAAACTAGTGAGAAACTATAACTCCACTTTCTTGGCTGATGAACCAGCATTCCACAGCGACAAAAGCCAACTAAGTATTTGCGATAACTTACTGGAAGCAGAATTTTGTGCCTGTTCCTTTATGTTGCAAAGCATGTTGTAGTCATGTTTCAAGTGAGGAGCAGCTATTCTTTCCTGTAGGGAAGAGTTAGAATGGTTACGGACTTAAGAGATAGCCCATGTCTGAGTAAATTGAAACATCTGGTGAAACCATGAAAATAGTACCTTAAATACTTCGAGTGGACAAAAACTTGAATCATTACAACCCTAACAGAAGAGCGGAGCATCAAATTAAAATGAGCAAAAGTAGCAAGTAATCAACAACCCACCAAACTTCCCAAAGGGAACAAAGTATAAGTCACCAGTAACACTAGTTAGCAGCATATTAACAAGTGATTTCTCTAAGTAGTGTGAGCTCCTAGTCACGCTTTTAGAAAAACTTATCATAATGAAAAAAAAAAAAAAAAAAAAAAAGAGAACACGCAAAGAAAAAGCCAAAACGAAAGCTTACACTGGCATTCTTGTCTTAGAGCAACCCTTATGCAAACTGTTTCACAAGTACTGGTGGGTTTGTGTATTTCCCACAATTAGAAAGAATAAAAGGCGCTTTATGAACTTGTAAGTTCACTGCTTTTACATGATCAAATCAGATGAATGATCGGAACAATAGCACTAGTCAGCAACAGGGACTAGGCTGCCAACGAAACCTTTTGTAAAAAAATTAAAAGATACGTGAAAATTCTCCAGGTCCTAGTAATTAGAGAAGACGAATTGCAAAGCAAGGACCAAACATTTCATATTCACCATAATATGAATCCAGAAACACTTACTGGCAATGCAATGGGGCGTTCATTATGTAGCACTTGCACAAAGTACTTGCTTGAGTTATCCGATTGGCAGCTGTAAAGGATTAACATGTTATTTCCAGCAAAAGGAGCCACGATACTTCCCCGCCAGTTTCTATTTTTAGGAGGCTTAGGAGGGAGTTCCAAGCTTTTCTCTCTTTGTATCAGTTCAAACTCTGCAGCAATCAAAAAAAAAAAAAAAAAAAAATCAGAGTAGGAGCCAACAACTATTCTATGATTCTACTGTACTAACACTCACCAGATTCTTCAAGAAAGAGCCCGATTAAGCATGAAAAGGGAAGGAGAGTTTCTGCATGAGCAAAACGCATTCTTGCTTTTTCATAGGTACCTGGAGCATATCCTTCTGGAGGAGGAGAATGTACAAAAGAGATTAAGAAAAGGTGAAAGTAAAGGAAATACAATAATTGATTCAAATAGAAACAAATTTGTGGTTTTGATTTAAGTTCAGTTTCGAAAATACATATACACTCATGATGAAAAATGACATAAATAGGATAGAAGAATTTCAGATAGATTAGAGTGAGTGATACCGGGAGGCATTCATACTAGGAATCAACAATATGAGGATAACTTGTACATCAGAAGCACCTAGTTGAAAGGAGAGCTTATAAATAGAAGCTTTAAACTCAAGGAATAAGAATAGAATCTGAAAATTTAGTGGCTGATCTGGGATATAAATTTTCTGGATTACTTGGAAGGAGAGACTAGAGAGATTTGCACAAAGCATATTACAAAGGACAGTTGAATATTTTAAGGTTAAGTTCAAGTAATAAGGACAGAATCTGCAAATTTAGTGGCTAATCTGGGAAATAAATTCTCAAGATTACTTGGAAGAGGATACTAGAGAGATTAAAGAGATCTTATTACATTTGCTGGTTTGGTTTGAGTACAAGGAATAAGGAGTTAACATCAGTTACACCTCCACTCCCTCTTCCTTTTGATCTCGTAGTAGCAATAAGGGAAGAAAAAGACATCCATATGCCTCAGGAGACACTATTTAACCCCCAGGCAATTTAAAAAAAAAAAAAAAAAAAAGAGAAGAAAGAAAAGCTAGTTGGACTAGTATTACCTTCTTTTGCCTTAATTGCCTGTTCCATTGATTGAATAACATCCTCAAGTAGTGGCACTCCCATTCGATAATTTAGTGAATCACCGTAGCCTTTCAGAATGAACAACTCCAAATCATCAGCCCACTCCAACAAAGAAACCTAAAATATGAACTTGTCAGTTAGCATGGATAGCAACTAGAAAGCTCCAATATCCCATATAAATGAGAAGTTGGAGCAACAACAACAACAACAACCCAGTGAAATCCCACAACGCCGGGTCTGGGGAGGGTAGAGTGTACGCAGACCATAAATGAGAAGTTGGAGATGTCCTTAAAATACATTGGGCGCAACAAGTAAATCTTATGTTTCAAGCAAACATCAAAGGAGTTGGCCTAATCTCTCACCCTCTCCCTGCATCCTACATTATGACCCAGTTAAAACAAAAAGGGAGCTTGCGTACAGCACAGGAATTTACAACTACTTACTGACAAGAAATCCAAACTTGGAATCTAGAACCCTCCCTTCACCTCCCGCAACCCCCATTCCCCAAAAAGAAAACAACCCACTACCCCAAAAATTAAACAAAAATAATTTCCCATTTCCAGTTCTAGCCCCAAAAAAATGAAAGGAGAAAAACAGAGAGAAGATCAGCAGGAACCATGATAGAAACGAAGAAATAAAAGCATAGGATTAGCAGAAAGTACCTCAGATGGGCTGAACAGACTACAAGCTTGATTGGTGATGTTCAACAAGGATGCTTCCTGGGGGAGAAGTCATTTAGAAAAGAAGATCTAGATCGAGAAATTTTACAAGGTTTAGCACTCATAAAAAAACAAATAGTGCTGTACACACCTGTTTGCAGAGAAACCATAATGAAGATACATCTTGTCTTGTAAAATTAAGCCCATATTGCCTGACTAAATCACGAGTAATTTCATTCAATACTGGTTCTTTGAGCTTGTCCACATTTGGCTCCTGATTTTTTCTGAAAGCCTGCAACCAATCAACCATCAGAAAGCGGAATCCACCCCCCTCCCTCCCCCCTCCCCTTCCCCCCCCCACACACACACACACTTCCAATCTGGAAGTCTTGCTTAAGTCTTCTTTAGATCAGACAGCACCTACGTCATAAAAAGGAAGGCAAAAGAGAGACAGCATAGGTGGTGAAAAAAGAAAGTAGTGATAGTATATCTATATTTTGACACTCAATTCATACGTCTTCTCCTCTATTATTATTTTAAATCAGAAACATGCAGAATTAGCACTTCGTCAATAAATGGATGCAAGAAAAATTTCAAACCACAAATAACTAAACCCAAATTATGAGCTGTGTTCTATGGTTCCATCAACATTTTCACTAATAAGTTAATCTCCATTCCTACTATCTCAGTCCCAGTTTAGTCGGTGTCTTTTTACTTTTACACCTTTAGGAGATATTAAACTTTGCTATTTTAGGAAAGGGATTCATTCCATGACACAAAATTGTAAACTTTTGAGAACGATCAAACAGTGTTTACCTCTGAGTTTTTACAAACAATGTTAGTACTCTATGTTAACCGCCAGCTTTAATGTAGTCATTTTTACCTCAAAGCCCAATTTACAAGCAAAAGCTCAGAAAACTAGTTAAACGCATGAATGAAGACTAATTTGGATGTCATTCACACGGGAAATTTCCACCAAATAGGCAGTTAAATTTAGCATGCACACCTTGTAGCTTTGACAACAATCATGAAATCTCAAAACTATGTCACTTGCACGGCTTTCACTGGTAACAGCAAAAGCTCGATGTCTTCCTGGTCCAAGCTTCCCTCTTTCATTAAATAGACCCATCCCAAATGCCACTGAGCTAGCTGATGCCCGAGGAACCTATATATGTAAACATGAATATTAAAGTCAATATGACTGAGAAAGTAACAAGAAGCTGACATGGAATCAGAAGACTGCAATCTTTGAATACAAAGGGTATACTTGTATGAAAGAAAAATGTAAATAAGTTCTCCAATCATGCAAATCTAAATACTTGTAAAGCAACTGAATTCTTGATGCATCATTTAAATATGTAAACTTAAGATGTGCTTTGGTGGGTAAATAAAGATGCTTCGCTGCAACTTCTAAAGTCTAGAGAGCTGCCTGACAAAAGATAGCAAGATGGACAAAAGCCTCTACAACTATCCCTGCCATCTGTTTGTTTGGAGATCATCCGTGCGCAAACTTGTTACACATAAACACCAGAAGTGACAAGGCAAGTGCAAGTCATGGGACCAAAACTGCTTGAGCTCACAAGATGATAATGAAAAGATGACAAGATATCCTGAGACGTCCTAGCCAAATTTGGCTCTTCAACTACTGCTAGCATGTTAGAATTTTTTAATCCTTTGTTTCAGAAGTTCTTTGACTATTATTGAAGCCACGAGAGGGAAGGATGACTCCGGTCATGCTTTTTTCTTTAATCACCCGGATGACTCTAGTCATGCTTCGCCATTGTCCCAGACTGAATATAAAGAAGTAAGAAACTAATATATCAACCTGGGTAGTCTTGATTGAATATACATCTGGGTGGTATTCCTCACTGAAAAGGTCTCGAAATCTTTCTCTGACTCTGATTCCGAGATGATATAATTCATCTTCTCCTTCACTGATCAACTCTCCACCTGTAAGTTTTCCTTCCCAAGGAGACCTCCATCCAGCTAACCAAACGGGAATTTTCTCCAAAGACTGCTTCTGTTCTTTTGCATCACGTACAAGGACTTCCAAATGAGCAGCCAAAGCTTCTAATTCTCTTATTTTCTTCTTCGTTGGTGCACGAGTGCCATGCCTTGCCTATCAAAGAAGAACAAAGCATTACAACAAATTATCCCAGAAACATCTCTTACGAAGAAAGCATTACTTCAGAAACTTTGAGTGAGAGAATGCAAAGTTTGAAGCATGGGAACAAAGACAGAGTATACCTGCTACCACAACATTGGATGCCTTAGCATCCTGACGAGTAAGTGTGAAAGAGAACGTGAAGTAAGTAAACTGCAAAATAATAACTAAAGTGGTGTCGAAGTATTTCTAATGAAAATGGAGGGAGCAAAGAATTAGAGACTCTCCAAATGAAACATAAATTCATAAAGGGTTCTGCAAGACTTGACCTTGGACTCCGAGAAGGACAAGAGATTAGTGTAGTGAGTGAAACTCAGTGAGTTGCTTATCTAAAATTCATTGGTGAAAATTCTAAAACACTTAAGTTAGTAATCTAAATCAATTGTATTGTGTTTTCCCCTTCAGTTTTAAACTAAACTGTATCTTCTCGTTTGAAAAGCATGAAATTTTCTTCCTTCAAATTTTATGGTGTAGACAGGACTGCAGCTGGCACCAAAAGCCAGTCCATAGTCCTCCCTAGGCTAAAGCTATCACATAAACATCAGGAAAAACCCCTATATACATTTCTAGAGAATACACTTAGCACTCACACTGAACAATCTTTGTAAGAGAGGTCATCATCTATGTTCCAGTTGTTTTCTATGTGGTGAGGAACATGAGACAATTAATCATCTGTTCTTGCACTGTAAACCGACTGAACAACTATGGAGGATGTTCCTCAATTATAGGGGGATTTTCTCTGGACCATGCCAAGCAAGATAGTTGATGTGCTAGCATGCTGGAACAGAGAAGGCAGTAATGCAATTCAGAAAATGAGATGGAAGATTATTCCAGCTTGCTTTTGGTGGACAATTTGGGAAGAGAGAAACCAAAGATGTTTTGAAGACAAAGCCAACCATTTCCAGAAGATTAAAATGAAGTGTTTGGGGTTGCTCTACTTTTGGTGTAAAGGAAAAGGTTTAGAAGATAATGAATCGATCTCTGATGTATTAGAATCTTTGTGAGATGACACAGGATCAGATGCTTACACTTTTGTAATCTGTAATTAGGGGGACTACACAGTTTTGTGGAGTTTATATATATATACACAAATATGTTACCTTCTAAAAAAAAAAAAAAAAAAAAAAAAAAAAAAAGTTCAATCCTCAACGTGTAAGCATATACTTCCACATATAAACAGTCAGTTAAATATAGTTCGATCCACAATTTCCGTGCTCTTATAGTTCTTTCCGAATAATAACACGGACATTTTATCAATCTCCAGCAGCTTTCAGTTACATTCAGGCAATAATAGCTTCCTAGTGCAACCAAGGGTGTGGCTTAGTGGTCAATGAAGCGGGAGAACCATGAGCTCTCATGTTCAAATAGCAACATAGTGTAGGCAAAAAATAGGAAAAGTTTTACTATGTGTCAGTTGTGTGAGGCTCCTTTTTGTGAGACAAAAAAAGTGGACCCACATCTTACACTTTTGGGTTCACAAATATTATGTCCACTAAAGGAGCCTCACACAATTTACGTCAGTTGCGTGAGGCACATATTAATTTTTTTTTCAAAAGATAGTTAATTTCTTATAATCTGCTTAACCCTTGGTAGACAGAGTTACCCACTGGCACATAGTGAATATATTTTGATAATCCAAAATCATCAGAATATAAATAAAATTGGCTAGGAAGACAACACCTAAGAAAAACTCACCACTAGATTCAAATGAATGGGTGTACATTGATCTGGAATTTCGGAAGATACGAAAGAATTCACCGATATGTCCTTGGAATCAGCATACCTGCCCACAATAACCAATAAACAAATAATCAATACTCCCTCAGTACCTGTGACATTTTTTGCTTTTCGACAGTCAACTTGACCAAACTTTAAAGCTATAGGATTAGATTGACTTAATATTTTAAGATTTAAATTTATATATTCAAAAACTAGATGAAAAGTACTATAAATAGCAACTTTTCTCATATCAATTGGGTAAAAGTATATCTGGTCAAAGTTCGTGAAAAGTGTCACGTAAATTGAGGCAGAGGGAGTGGAAGTGGAACAATTCGAAGAGGGAAATGGAAACGCCGACTCCTATTGAGCACTCAAATAAACACCAAATTATGCAACATAAATTGAAATCTAATACGTAGATGGTGCAAAAATGTAGAACCCTAATTCCATATGACGGATCAAATTTTATCCTTTTTGAGAGTATGGAATTGCAAAATAATTGATCTAGCATTTGTGTGTGTGAGTGAGAGAGAGAGAGAGAGAGAGAGACAGACCTGGATACAGTGGAAAGGTGTTTACGAACTTCAAAGGTTTCATCAGCATTTGTGAATTGCGTAATCCCTAAGAAAACTAGCACCATGATGATATTCATAGCTTCCTTCAACATTTCTTCGCTCTCTTGTTTTGCTGCCTTTTGTTTACAGAATTCTCTTTTTTATTTATAGTTTTAGGCTTTTCTGTCAAAGTGCTTTGGTTATTGCGGATTTCAAGAAGTGGTTCTATACTACACAACTTTCGGAATCATCTTAATTAAACGAATACATGTGGCTTGTGGGGTCTATCGTGACTATGTAACACGTCCCACTCCAAATTTTTGGTCGGTCCATGGCTCCATGCTACAAAAGGCGCAAGAAATTGAGGAATTTTTACATGTTGGCTTGTGGGTTCTATCGTGACTATGTAACACGCCCCACTCTAAATTTTTGGTCGGTCCATGCTACAAAAGGCGCAAGAAATTGAGGAATTTTTACATGTTGTAGTTAATTATAGAAAATATTTAAATACAATAACTACACTTTGATTAAATTATATTTTTAGGGTTTCGTCTTATTTTTAAATTAATGCTTAACTTTATTTCGAACGTGTCGGTTTTTTTTTTTTTTTTTATCAATTTAGGGTGTGAAACTATAAATAATAATAAAAACTAAGATAATATGTATAAATATGCAAAAATATATTATATTTACGATAAATTTACAACACTAATGTATATACACTATCGAGGACGGGTCCCACATGTAGTATGGGAGACTATCCCTAGGCCTAAATCCCCACCGCCCTCGTCATCGTCTCCATCGTCCTTCTTCCTCTTAATAACCCATCGCGCCAAGTCATGATCATCTCCTCTTCCCCCAGCCCCGGCGCCCTCGACCTTTCTATATTTAAAAATAATTTAACTTATTATATAATAATTAGTACCATTTCTTATTTATATTGAATACATTAACGTTATTTATTTAATCAAACTTTGTGTGTCGACGGGCACACCTTTCTATAAGTTAAAAAGTAGTAAAAAACTTACGTACATTTCAACTTCGGGCAAAGCCGAGTGCTCCTTTATTTAAAATATCAAAATAACGAAATAATAAGTAACATACATATTTAAAATAAGTACTTTAAATAATAAATATATATATTAAATATTGACTTTATGTTGAATAAAAGAAATTGTAATAAAAAGCTTTCGTGGCTCGGTGGTCATATGGGAAGACACCGCCGGCTCGACGGACCCATGAGAAAACGCCGAGTGGGTGGCTACGGTGGACCCGCCGGCGCCGAATCCTAAAATATAAAATAATAATGAGTAACATATATATATATATATATATATATATATATATATATATATATATATATATATATATATATATAAATAAATAATTTAAATGAACAAATAAGAATTTTAAATACTAACGGGATCAAAAAACTCATCGAAGTCAAGAATCTGGGTCCCTCTAAATTCTCCACGAGGCCATCGTCTAAATTAATCAACGTTATCACGCTCCTCCATGTATGCATTTTCGGGCCGTGATGACGACCCGGTATCTCGGCAAAGCAAGCCCGCGAAACGTAGGTGAGTCCCCAGCGTATTGCGGATGGACTAACGCCCGGAATGGGATAGGCCTCATCCGCCCTCATCTACCGACGGTGTCCTCCACCACTCTCTCTCTCTCTTTACACCCGGGGGTCCTCCTCCCGGCGTTGCACGATATCGTAATAGGCTCCTCCCCGCGCCTAGCTTTTTCGGATACCAATCCGTACCATCTCCCGCCGCCGCGAAGCCCGGGCCCCCCGTGGCATATCTCTAACCCCAACAATTCGCACGGCTACCACCGATTTGTCTCAAATTATTTTTTAAAACGTAACATTCAATGCGATTAAATAAATCTAAATACGATAAACTTACCAATGCCTCGTTCTCTCTCTCTCTCTTTCTCGGCGTGTGATCTCGATGATACCGCGCGTGTACGCGTTTTTTCTCTATCATCGACGGCGGCTCGATCGTCCGGCCGTTGTCAATTCGGACGTGAGGGTATACTCGTATCTCAAGACATCCATTTCTGTGTCAAACCCCCCGACTCGCTCTCTCTCTCTCTATTCGGTCGACGTCTATAAATAGTTGCATAACATATACATACAAATCGTTGATCACCAAGTCAAAAAGACGTTTAATTAAATTATTAATGTAAATTTAAATTGTTTTACCGCATCGTCCGTCTTTCTCCACATCCCGATCAAAACCCGCAATGTCAATTCGAGGTGATGCCTAGGTATTCCTCTCCCATGCCCATAATCAGACGGCCGAAAATACGATTTTTAAGTCGTCTTTTCAAGAGTTTTGTTTACATACTTAAAATATTACCGCTCATCGCATGATCTTGCGGTCCGGATGCTCCAAGAAAACCAAATAACGTAGTTGTTGGGACAAGATGCCCCCGAATATAGGTAAGTTTTTGGGTAGTTTTTTCGTTGTGGTCTACGTGTATTTGTTCAATACCTTCTTCCATTTTTATGATTTAAAACGGCTCTCCATCTACCTTAAAAGCCACATCCCGAAGTGTAATCGTGGCCTTACCGGTGCAATGTCTTCCACCGCTCAACCATGGCCGTGACGAGCGCCCAATGTGACCAACGGACACGCAACGTAGGTTGACGCGAGGGTGTGGGGGGGTGCTCGCGTAAAAGAGCCCCGGCTCTCGGCCTACGAGTTTTATCCCTATAGCATCGACCCATAATAAGTACGATCCACTCCAAAAAAACATCGGCTACTCGAGGTATACAAAACTAAATTAGTCATTATTCTTGAATTATGTATTAACCAAATAATTTGTAATATGTGAATTATGTAGTATTATATCTTGAATAATTAATATGGATATGCAGCAAATTTAATATGTGATAGTAAGGACACATATGTGATGGCAAAGACTTTTGAGAATCATCTTAAGTTAATTAGTTTGAGAATCGAAATTAAGAAGAAGAATATTTGTTTAGAACTCTATTTTGAATATGTGATATATTTTTAATTGACCAAATAGCCAACACAACTTAAAATTAAACTAAAAGAGTATATTCGTCCTATTTTCCTACAAACTTTACATTTTTTTTAAGCTTATGTATTTATGATTTAACTATTCTTTTTTAGATAATCTTTTTTTATTTAACATATATATATTCACGAAAAATTATATAGATAACAATTCATAATCATTTACAACTTATCGAGTTGTTACCTATTGAATATTATGTTGTTAATTTAAATACAATGTTTGTTTTGAGATATATCTCTCTAAAGCTAAGAACATTTTATAATCATGTTTCTCCTAAAAATGACACAAACATCTATTTTATAATCATAAAAATGACTAAACATCATTTTTTTTATATATACACAATATTTAACAACTAATAAATCATAATTAATATTTAACAAAATAATAATTCATAATAAATAATTAAACTCATAAACATATAACAAATTAACAATTCATAAACATTTAATAAATTAACAATGCATAAACATTTAACAAATATTGAATTAAACCAAAAAAAAAAAATTGGAACAGTTGCAAAAGCCACCGCCCAAATTCACGAAAAAAGAACAAAAAAAATTGTTTTTTTTTTTTTTTAAAACATAGCAAGGATTAAATGTTAAGCATTTAGAATATAATGTATATAACAAAATAATAACAAAAGTTCTACTTAATCGAAGATTTTTTTTGTAGAGTTATTTAATCGAGTTAATACGTATTAATCATCTTTTACTCTATTTTAAAACTAAATACATATATTAAATTACTTGGGCCATAATTTTTTTAGGTTTTAAACTTTTTTTTTTTTTCAACCCACCCGGTGCATTTTGTGGGAATTAATTAAGACGAAGAAGCGTATTTTAATTAATTGGTTGAAATAGATTTTATCGGGGATTAGAAACTAAATCATCTACCCATAATACTGGTATATTGCCATTTTTTTTTGTTGGGGTATTTTGGTTAAAAAAAAAAAATTTTTGCATCATTTTTGTTGATTTGGTCGGTCCATGCTCTACAAAAATCATGTTGTAGTTAATTATAGAAAATATTTAAATACCAAAAAATTGTCCCATTGTCACCTTTCTATATTTAAAAATAATTTAACTTTATGAGATAATTTAGAGCCCACACAAATATCCCCAGCCCACTACCTTATTTCCTTTCGGCCCAAACCCCAAACTAAACAGCCCCCTAAGTCTCTACTTCATCTTCAATCTAAAATAGCTAATCTCAAACCAGCCTTTCAAACGCTCTCTCTCTCTCTCTCTCTCTCTCTCTCTCTCTCTCTCTCTCTCTCTCTCTCTTTCTAACGCTTTTTTCTCTCTTTCTTTCTCACCACCTCTCCACCCCCACCCACCATCACGTCACATCTACGTGTATTTGTTCA
Source organism: Lycium ferocissimum (assembly GCF_029784015.1). Taxonomy (NCBI): domain Eukaryota; kingdom Viridiplantae; phylum Streptophyta; class Magnoliopsida; order Solanales; family Solanaceae; genus Lycium; species Lycium ferocissimum. The sequence continues at coordinate 30,598,938 of NC_081342.1, read as the reverse complement.
ATACCCCATTTTTATGATTTAAAACAATAAAAGTCTTTACCTCAAGTTTTGAGTTTTAATGGTTTGCAATAACCACTCCAAAAAAGTCGGACCATCGGCAAAAATTTTGATGCCGATTTGCATTGCGTCACCCAATTTTGACGCCGCCTCCCGTCAAATATTTGCCCATATCCTCTCTGAAAGCTTCTCCAAACATCTATTTTATAATTAAAAATGACTAAACATCATTTTTTTTATATATAATTAAAATCAGAGCTTCGAACAGCTCGTCCAAGTCGAATCAATCACCCATCTTTTAAAAAACTAAATGATAATTAAATTACGCGCATAATTTATATAGGATCTTTGGGTTTCTAAGAAGGCAGATCATCTCCCATAATATTGGGCAATCCATACAAAAAATCTGTGGCCCAAAAAATTGCTTAACGTTCCAGCCCACTCCGACCCGGCCCAAACCCCAAACTGGCCCCTAAGTCTCTAATCTTCAACTAAAATGAGCTAAAAACCATTTTCTCTCCCAGATTCGCCTCACCACCCACCCCACCCACCATCAGCTGCCCCCCCTTTACCTTCAAATCGCTCTGAAAAGGTGAAAATCCGTCACTTTTTCTTCATCATTTCATCTTTAAAACCATGAAAAACCATTCAGATTCGGGCCTCTAGCCTCCCCCGTCACTTTTTTCTTCATCATTTCATCTTTTGAAATTTCAGATTCCCCCCCGCCCGCTTTTAGTTCGAAGTTTAAAGGCAAATTTCCCTTGGTAGAAGCTGTGGAAGCCCCCCTCAGCTTTGCCTATAAATACAACCCCTCTATGGGCTGTTGAAGAACAAGTTCAACAACTGAGAAAAATCCTATTTTTTATAAGTTTTCTTGATAGTTAAAAATCACCTTTAGTTCAAGAAATCGAAAAAAAAAAATCCCTTTACTTTTACAAAGTTTTTTTTTCAACGTTGAAATGAAAACCTTTCTATTTTGATAAGCCTTTATAAAATCCTTAGTTCTTCCTAAGTTCTCAGAAAATCCTGTTTTGACTCTTAAGTTTTTTTTGGGTTGCATAATTTTGGTGGTTCTCGGCTGAGCAAGGATTGTTTGGAACGGATTCGGAGACTCGACGACGACATCAACCTTGGTTCACTGTCCCGAAGAAGGTCAGTCACCGCCTTCATATTTTGTTTCATTTAAGTTTGTAGAATTAAAATATAGTTGCTCGATTGTTTTAGTCGCTGGTTTCAATTCGCTCAGATAAAACTGTTGTGCTGATCTGTTTGCCTTAAGTATATATGTAAAAAATGGTTCAATAGGAAAAAGAATACATGAAGGAATTATCGATTAAATTGTAGAACATGTGAATGAGCTCGTCGCTCGTTTAAATCCTGTTTCATATTTTTTGTTATAATCTCTTTTTTGTTATGTCTGTCAAATCAGTATGTATTGTGGCCAAATAGAGCTAAAGATATAGTAATTGGACTGTTTGTTGGTTGCTGGTTTGTCCCCCGTTTATGTCGAATTTGGTTGGTTTTAAATAGTAGATGAAAAGGGATAAAGATAGCTAACAACACCTATGAGAGTATTATTTCGACATATCGAATGAGGAATAATTTTATGGTTACGGGACTGTTTTGTTTTTCGCCAAATGGTATTTTGATAATTACCATCACCTTTACATTAGTATGGACTTCTTTATCGTAGAACTTGTATGCTGATTCGCGGAAGTTAGTATGCTGAATCAGTAAGTAAGTATTGAGTCTCCAAATAAGTTATGTGATTATTTCCGGTCCCCCGATCAGCTATCCTAGCTGCACACTCGAAAATGTCAAGTTATAGGACGCCTTACTTTAAAAAATGTTCAGGAATGGGTTTGATGTAAACTCCTCTTTTGGCTTTGCGACTTGAAGTTCTTTTTGTTAAGGTTTCTAAAAAAAAAAATATATTTTTTTAGACATGAACCTACTACCTTCCTGGAATCTGGTTGGTTTGATTTTAGAGTTTAAGGTCATTGGAAAAACTGAATAGGATCATAGAACAGTGGTTTGTTCCATCGTTTTGAAGTTCGTTGTATGCTAAATATATATTCCTAGCTTGTGGTTCGAATGATTGATTACGAAAAAATGTAGCTAATAAATGAGTTCTATAAGAGTGTCTGCTTGTCTTATTCATCCATTCATAAAGTTAAAATATGTGTGAATCTAATGACTTTTTCTTATTTCTCTCGTATGTCCTTTCTAAAAAAAAATAGCAAAGTGTAGACGGATGAATCATTATGTACTACCTGAGTTTGTCTTCTCTTTATGCCTGGATAACAAGGTTTCTTAGGCATTCCAATGACACTGAAAATCTGAATAGAATTAAAGAGGGCGACAGTTTGTTTCAACATGATTTTTGCATAGTTTTCCTATTGGCATTATAGGGTTCGTGTTGAATTTTTGTAGTAAGTCATTTGCGTCTTTTGAATCTTGTTATTCTGAACGAGCTGTACTTACTCAAAGGGGGGTCTCATCTTTTTGTGAACTCGAAATAACTAAGGCTGGGGCGTATATAAAAACTCAGTAGCTAATTTGCTTCTCTTGGGTGTTCGTGAGGTAGTCACTGAAGTTTCCATAAACTTGAATGCATGCTTGATAATCCGTGATTCTACCTCTCTCGTGTGGTTAAATTCCTTCTTAAAAGCCATCTTTTATTGCAAAAGCGATATGTGTTAGCTTAATTAAGAAAATAAATTGTTTAGGTGTATCTTTTCTAGAATGCGGTCGTCTTGTTCCTATTTTTTAAGAATCTTTAATATCCATGTTGCACATCTAGAACAAGCTTAGACTTGAAAACAAGCCTTTTGGTCTCTCCTTTGATATTGTTTCCTGCTTAAATCATGACTTGTGGAATCTTGTTTACCTAAGTATGAAAGCATCTTGTTGACCTAAGTATGAAAGTTAAGTTTGTGTTGAGAATCAGGAGGTAATGGCTGCCACTTTGTTTGAATACCTTCGTAAAATAAGTACATGCTAAACATAATTTCCAAGCTAAAGTTCTAGTTCGTTATTTTGCGCATGCCCGTGGGTTTTATGGTGTAGAAATGAAAGCTATAAGACTGAAATTTGGCATTAACAGTAGACTATTACATATTCTAGTCGAATCACAATAGTTAGTTTATTTCATGGGTTGGAATTGTTAATACATGTCTTTTCCTGCATATAAGAAGTTTCATTTGAACTTGATCGGTTTCTAGACTAATATGACAAAGGTCCTGGGTATTAAGTGACATAGTGCTTTGATGCTTTGGTATTTTAAGCCTTTTGCAAGTTTGTGAATATGTACTGCAGGTCCTTTCTTTTAGCAGCAATTTGCAAGAGATTTCAAACTTGATTGAGCCTTTTGAGGCTTGCTGATTAAGAAGTTATAACAAGAAGATTTTGAAATAAGTTGATAATTTGTTAGTTATGACCTCTCTTGTTTGTACTTCGAACTAAATGTTGTATTATTTAAACTAAGTAAAGGGCCTACCATTAAGGTGAGATAATCTGTGTTGCTTCCCTTTTTTTTTTTTTTTAAAAAGGTCGAGTTAGAGTAATACTTGTTTGACTGTATATTTTCATGCATATAGCCTTGTGAATATAAAGTATGCCTCCTAGAAGTGATGTATATATTTGAAGTATGCCTCCTAGAAGTGATGTATATATTTGAAGTATGCCTCCTAGAAGTGATGTATATATTTGAAGTTTGAGCTAATCTAGAGATAGGTTCCTGGGAAGACCATTTAAACAAGTTAATAGATCCATTTTCCTGTTCATTTTATTTCTTCTCTATTGAGAATAGTTACTAATCTTTTTCTTCCTTCGATTCTTTTACATGAACACATGGGAGTGCATTTGGAGTTGTGCCATAACTCCAACCTCTGCCCAGAATTGGAGTGAACAGTAGCAGCAGCTCTGCTCGTGTCTAGCCGTCCCCGATTTCTCTCGTGTCTTAAGTGTCGACGCCTTCTTTCCTCTCTTCAAAATTTTTATGTCTTTGTATTGAAGTGTGGTTTACATATTTTATTAACATTTTGTGAGTTTTGTATCTGCAGTACTTATTTCTTGTTTTGGGCGTGAACTCTCAAGAATGGTTAAGAGGAATAGTTTGCTTGATCTCTTCCCGCCATCGGACTTAACTTAATCAATTGTGTTTACGTGTGCTAGATATCTTAATTTTCTAAACAATTGCCAGGTTTAATTTTTAAAACACTATTGTATCTCATTCACAAAGTTACTATTTTGGATCTCATTTGTTCAAGCTACAAACGTTCTTTTGCTAAGATATGAAAACTGAAAATCCCCTTTGCAAATTAGTTGTCAAAATAACGTTTCCTTTTCCACTTAGTAAAAGGATAGCAAAAAAAAAAAAAAAATGAGTTTGCAAGAAACACCAGAGATGTTGATTTTTCCTAAGATCAAGTGCTTAAGAAGGCCCAAATGGTATCACATTTTTCTTTGAAGTCGTCCTTTTTTTAAGCTAACATGAGCAGGCCCGAATTCTGCAAGTTTAATACAAGGAAATCATATTAGGACCCAAGTATAGTGGTCCAAGTATTTTCAAGAACTACAAGGTATATACTCTACTTTATATATAAAGATCCTACTTTACATGTATATATACTATTCTTACTTTAAATACCTTCAATCATTTTCTCATCACCTACATACGTATGCACGTTATATTATAAATACTTATCTTTAGAATACATTATAAACAACAATCATATTATACCTCATCTTCTAAAACATACATATGTACTATTTTGTAAACAATATATATTCCTAATACATATAATTTTACATCTCGTCTTAATTACTTGCCCTTATTATGAGTATACCAACATACTATTTTCATACGCGCATACCATACATGCGCTATCTTATTTTTTTTTTATTAATTCCCTTAGTCGTACTTTCATTATACGTACATATATAGTATTACCGTGTCATCATAACTATCTTTTAAAGTATTCACCTAAGATACACTATCACATATGTAGATTATTTTCTTGTAAAATATACATCTCCTTATTCTATATGACACTTGCTATTCTTATATAAATATCATACATATTTTTCTCACGCATACATTAGCATTAATTACTTCCTTTATAAATATGCATTTACTCACATAGTTATAATTACTTTAAAACCACTTGTTTACGCAAATAGTTTTGAGAGAGTAGTTTCTTTTCCGCAATTCTTTAGACAGGTAATATTAAATAAGAAATAATTAAATAATCCCCCCTCTAGTGTTAATTAAGCTAAGTTTAAAGACTGTCTTCGGATAGGCTCTGAGGGATGCTTAACACCTTCCCCTCAGGGTAACTAAAACCCTTACCTAGAATCTCACAGGTTTCAAAGACTAAAAAATGGAGTTTACATTTTCATAAATGGTTTCCTAATATTTCCTAAAATTAGGTGGCGACTCTAAAAAATTTACAAAACCAGAGGAAACATAGTTATAAGTTGTGAACTAGTTTTAATCCGTTAAAAATAGGGCATGACAGAATGGCGACTCCACTGGGGATTATACCTTAAATTTTGACTTTAATAGACTTAGTTTAAGAAGTAGATATTCGAGGGATGTTTGTTTATTTATTTTATCACCTGTTATTTATGAGTTGCTACATTGCTATATTTGAAAGGACGCAAGCCAAAGCCAAACTTGTGCTCCTTATGTTTGAGAAAACACTATTTGTTACTGCTTTCCTTATAATGTCATTGCACTTTCTATCGAGTCTTTGGCCGTACACTTACACACACTGTGGTTCACGCGAGGTGTTGTCTGACACACCTCTACCCCTTTCTTTGGATTCTCTAGTTTCGAGTCGGTACGGTAGTTTACTACGTACCTTCCATGTACATTCGATCCCACTCCGAAACTCTTAGAAAAAAATCTTATTCTAGAAAAATAAGTCATGCCGCATACACCTTAGGCGGAGACAATCCAAGGTATTGTCGCTGAAAATTAGGAATCCACCTTTTTGTCAAAGGTTTGAAACCTGAATGACATAACCCTTTATGTGAATTGATGAAATGATCCTTAAAAGACACAAGATGATTTTTTTTTAACAAACAATACTTATCATAACCTTTACCCTTCTTTTCAGATGGAAATCAACCCAAACCTACCAAATATCCAAATGATAGTCTCATCTCCTCATGACCTGCAAACTTGGTGGAGGAACATAAAAGTGGCACACGGAGAGAAAATCAGGCAACATCTGGGGTCGTTGATGTCGCTAATGGGTATCCAAGCTAACAAAACTCTTACCAAGCTGCTGATAGAATTTTGGGATCCCGCCAGTGTAACCTTCAATTTTTTAGATTTCGAGATAACTCCTACTTTAGAGGAAATTTGTGGATTCACCGACTTGCCATTTGAGGAAGGATGCCGGGTGTTACCATCCTTCATATCGGGAGAGAAATTCTTGCGCATTTTGGGATTTAATGTCTACCCGGTCTTGAGGAACGTGGAAAATGATCGAGTGAAGTTTGACTTTCTTTTTCAGAGATTTGGGCGCCGAGAAAGCTTTGATCGACATCGGGATGAGTTTGCGTGTGACCGCGGAAGGTGGGAGAAGATGCGGCCACGAGCCTTCGCCATAGCCTTGTTGGGAGTCTTGGTCTTCCCAAAGAGAGCCTACCGAATCAATATTAACCTTTTGCCACTTGTTATGAATATCTTCTCGGGACCGGATGAATTGACATTGGTCCCTATGATTCGGCGAGATGCTCGAGCTCTATCGGCTTGTTCGAGGGCATAACTTTTTTGAGGGGTGTAATCTCTTGCTCAGGTTATGGGCCGTGGAACACTTCTATACCCCCCCCCCATCATGGATTACTTGCGCAGATACTCGCAGGCGAAATTCGGGGAGCCGTACGGAAAGAATGAGATGCGGCTCGAACCTACGGGGGTAGAGGAGTGGCGCGCGTATTCACGGTTCGGCTCACGGGAGATCTTGTTCAGTGTAAATACCCCTGGCTGTCGGGGAGACCTTTGGTGAGAACTGCAAATCTATACTTCATCGAGTTGATTGGGTTGGACGGGATTCAACCATATGCGCCTCTCAGAGTCCTGAGGTAGTTCGGAGTTACGCAAGATGTCCCAGTCTGGTCCCGCATGGCATTGCATGAAGATAACTATGATAGGGTGGTTCCCATGGCACGAGTGAGAATTCTACAAAGAGAATGGTTGAACATGATCACAATTGGTATGGGTAACGAGAGTTGGTGCACACCCGAGTATTACGCCTGGTATAATGTGGGGGGCCTAGTACTTCTACCAACCGAGGACGGATTTGACGGGCTCACAGACTATGATGTAGCCGATTGGCTTACAGTTGAGGTACTGCCCCTCATGAACGTCAACAATGACATGTACAGGCAGGTAGTTCCGGGTTCAGTAAACCATTTGATACAGCTGGTAGAGGAGGAGGATCCGGCAGAGTCAGACGAACCAATGGAAGAGGATCCGGAAGAAGATCCGGAGTGGGAAGCAGAGCGTGACCTTGTAATGGAGGTGGAGCCGGAGAAATCACCCGAGTATACTCCGGCCGGACCTTCCGAGGAGGATCTGGAGGTGCAGTCCGAGTACAGGCCTACAGTACATGGTATAGAGGAAGGACCTGAGTATGATCCAGAGGCAGGTTGGACAGACCCAGAGGAGGAACCTGAGTACGACCCAGGGCCCGATTATGATCCAGGATATGATGGAGATGACAATGACGACCCGACATAACCCTAGACTATTTTCTTTCCACTTCTTGTTTTCTTTACATTCCAAAAGAGTGCCGTATGGCCCAATCCCTTTGTACGCCCTCGTGGCCACACTTTGCATTTTCATTTTAAATTTCCATCGACCCATTCCTTTTGTATGCCTCATGGCCATCCCCGCCTGTTTCTATCATTTCAAGCTGCCATAGGCCTATCCTTGTAAGCTCTCGAGCTACCTTTTGTTGGAATGAAAGTTGTGTTTGTTCTAAAAAAAAAATCACAGAATGTGTCAAAAAAGGATCATCATCATCAACTTGTGTGTAACATAGGCTTACCTCTAGCAAAAAAAAAAAAAGAGGCTCCACAATTAGGACACGCTTGTTTGCACGTCGACTTGAAGTAATTATGTGATCAAATGTGTTACTCTACTCATTCTAAAGCTTCCTTGTCACGACCCAACCCCGTAGGCTGTGACTAGTGCCCGAGCTGGACACTCGTATACACCTGTTAACTACAATCAGTCCACAATTAGCATGATAAAGAACTTATATGTAAAAAGGCAAGACGTCATCTCAAAAGCATGCGCATATATATGTATCAAGACAACTCCGTCTCCCGGAGTCACAACTACCAACAGATAACATCGTACATAAACCGGCAAGGCTATCATAACACGTGGGAACGCCCCAACTATATATATGCAAGCCGACAAGGCTGCCACTACGAATGGGAACGTCCCAAAACATAAGTCATACAGACACAACTGAACAAAGAACTACATACAACCCACACATATGTCTACAGACCTCTAAGAGTAACAAACGATCATATATGACGGGACATGAGGGCCCCGCCGTACCCCCGGATAAACACATATATACAATAAGAGGATGCGTACCAAAATCTAGGCTCCGGACAATGGAGCACTCCAAGATAGCCGAATAGAAATCCTAAGCCGGTGGATCACCGAAGCGAGTATCCGTACCTCGGGGCATGAAACGCGACCGAATAAGCAAATGTCGGCACGGAATATGCGTGAGAGCATGTAAAACATGAAATACGAAACGGATCATACTGAAATAAGGAGTATAGAAAACTAGTACAATAACCAGAAAACCACAAGGCTTGCCTTTGAAACATAAATCATGCGTGTCAATATCATACCCAACCCGTTATGGGACATAGTGACATCATTAGATAAGCATCCTGTACATATGTATATATAACGTGTCCCGGCCCTCTAGTGAGGGACTCGGTAAATAAAATTATCATATGCCATCCTGGCCGCCATCCCCGTATCATTATATCATCATGTCATCATATCATCATATACATATACATATAACGTGTCCCGGCCCTCTAGTGAGGGACTCGGTGAACAATGCAGTGGAGCTGTGCACGAAAATGTATCCTGGCCCGGGACTCAGTGAAAGACATGTTGAAACTTGCACGAGTGGAGTAGTGAGCAACCATATGCAATTAAAACATTTTCCAAGACTCAATAGAATAATCAACACGAGCTATCATTTAAAAATTAGGACAATGGTTATATCAAATACTATTCGAACGTTACTCGGACATCTTAACTAACTCTCGAATGCTATCATAAAGTATATCAAAAGGACTTAGAAATCATATTCATATGTCAATAAAGTATGAAACATCTTATAGGAGTCCACACAAGTTATCATAAAGTTCCTAAGAATAGGAACGAATGTATATCGACTAGTGTCCAACGTACGAAAGCCGAAAAGGAGGCTCAATCACTCGAGAGTTCTAACATCAAGTAAATAAGGATTATAGATCACATCCAAAGTCTATGAATAGAATTACCCCAAAGTTCATATCATTTATCACTTAGGTCTAGGACATGCCAAAAGAAAGAAGGGATAGGCTTTACATACCTCGCATCGTTCAAGAACTCAGCCCAACCACGAACTTTCACAATTAATGTGTCGAACCTATAATCATAAAAATACGCACATAACTCAAGAAGGCTTTCATATATCGCAAATATCAATTAATTACTAAATTCTAAATGTAACTAAAAAGATCTCCCCTATATCATTAGCATCTCCCAATTCGGTATACCACCAACAGCAATTTCAACAACAAATAAATCTCAACACAATATGCATATCCATAACAACAACTTCATAATACTTTATAACGAGCGACAAGCTCGAATTAGAATCCGTATTTTCCATAGCACCTTTTCGTATGTTTCCTTCTTAACCTTAAAATTATTCTCAATATGATAAGAGCATTATTTACTACAAATCTCGGCTTTATATCATATAATTACAACAAGAAAAACAGCCCCCGACTCCAACTTCATCACATGGCAATTCTATTCGCAAGTTCGTATTTAATTCATTTAACAACGTAGATATGACTTGGGTAAATCAAATACATCTAGGAGATAGGATTTCTTACCTTATATGGAAAGAAGTACTCTTCTTCCACCTTACTTTACTTCGAAGAACGTCTGGACTAAACAACGCGGCAACACGAAACATCTAGATCGAAGCGGAGATCAACACCCGCTATGTTGCTCTTGAAAGTAAGTACACGTTGCTGTTTTGTTTGCTGCCAAGAAATGAAAATTTGACGTTGCTGGATATGGTGAATAGATGCATCAATGTGCTTTCTTAGTTGAATAGCCATTGCATATGAACTTGCTACAATGTACATATCCTAAAATATAAAAGTACCAAGTTGTTGTCCATGGAAATTGCTTGCGTTCTTTATTCTGCCCTTTGTTCATTTTTAAGGGCGTATTGTTTCATTTGGAAAGAGAATTCAAAGAACCCCTATCATATAATGTTAAGCCCATGATATATTAATGACCAAAAAAAAGAAAGATGCAAAATTAATCACCAAATCAGCACATATGTGTCCAATGCATATATTAGTCATCATGTGCCTTCACTAAGTAGATCGCACGTGGAAAGTGTACCCAAAGCACTTAGCCACTTAAACTTTTAATTATGGTCTTAATCTTCCACTACAAACCAACATTTAATCACTTACACGCGTAATTAATTTCTTGATCTCAATTCACTTAAATGATAATTATTTTTAATACACTTCATATACTCATCGTCATGCTCATGTGATATAACGCTAATTCATAGCCTCTTTTGGTAAACACAAAATATTATTTCCAATCACCGTCGTTCCACTTGTTGAGTCCTAAATTATTTTAGAACATCAATCTTTTATATACTGAGCTCTTGATCTGCATACATGAGTATGACAACCATTCCATACGGTCCATATACCTTGTTCAATATTCCAAACTTCGACGAAATTTATTTTCTCCCATTCGTTTAACTTTTAGTTCTTATGACACTTCCTTATCACTTGTTAAACATAGCATAACTACTTATATCCTCAAAAATCATCCTGTCTTTAACCTTATGTTGATTCACTTACAACAAATCTAACATACAAAAGTACGGGATGTAACATCCTTCCCCCCCCCCCCCCCTTTGAAACATTCGTCCTCGAATGTTAACTTTTAGAGACTTGAGAAAATTTTGACGGAGGCTCTGCTGTAAACTTAACTAAAATCCAACCTGTACGCAGCCAAAAAAATACACTATACATGTCGCACGCCATTATCCATAAATAGCAATACTTCGTTTCACTTGACCGCAATAAAAGTTCACCTCGAGATCTACTGGCTTGTGCCGATTTTCTGAACTCGAGTAACATCTAGTCATAAGACCTGGTATATGACTGAACTACAATCCTGCGGTATCCTTATATTGGCGGTCCCACTGTGATGCGATTGCATACTGACAAAAACTTGATTCACTAGGCTTGAAATCGTTTGAAGATCCAACTATGTAAGAACGGAAGGCTTCATTTCGTCATTCTTTATCTTAGTGTAGCTCGCACCATAGTAAAAGGTATGATACCCACTCTGGCTCTTATAATTCTCATTTTACATTTCTGAAGCTTAGTCATTGATAAAATGGCTTCAGTATTTGCAACATTCATATTTAAACTCCTGTCGCACCTTGTATAAAGATATCCATATATTCCTACTTTGTATAAGGAGCAAATGAGTTAGGACGGGTTTCAATTCTTCAATCTTAGATTCTGTGTCACTTTTGGTGAAAATCTGAGCTTAACTTTCCATCTTGGCTCATCTTCTGTGATAACTCGCCTATTTTCACTTAGCATAGCTTGTCCTAACAGAAGCCTCTGAATGGGGTAGAGGCGATCTGGATATTCATTCGTCCATGTTATATTTGGTGTTCCTCTATCATCTCCAGACTATCGATTACTCTATCTAAATAATTGAGAACAAGTCCCTTCCTTATTAATGACTTCCTGTCGCTAGCTTGCTTATACCCTTGTCTGTCCTGTGTACTTTTCATCTTCTGTTGGGTTACTTATTCAACACTTACCTCTTCTCCTTCTTATTACCTGCGTCGCTATGTCTCCTGGTACTCTTTGTCAACTTGGTCTAGTATAAGGTCTATAACACGTCAGCTATCTTCATTAACCACTCTCATGACACCCTGCGAATATCCCTTCAAAAGATACACGTAAGTCGCTCTTCCGGTATGGCCCTTCTTGATACTTGAACTCTTCCATCCTTGTTCGTACTTAATTATTCGATATACCTTTTGTCCTTATCCTTTACTTCTCCCCTTAATCTTAATCTTACAATCATTGCGTCTATATCCCCATTACGAAATCATTCCGATGAACCCTGTGTAAAGCTATTACCGTCTCATTTTCATTTATCTTACGCCTGAACAGAAGCCATATTACTCAAAAGGTTTATCATCTTAAGGGGTTTTAATTTCTATGATAATCATGCCCCGCAATAGGCCTTTGTAAGAGCACCCATTTTGGTAACTACTTGTATCCGCACCGATATAGGTAATCTTCCTTGTACCGCACCTATCATAATCTTAAGGTTAATCTCGCTTTTCCATCATATACCCATCCTTTAACTATGTCTCATAATCTACCTTATTGTTGTACAACTAACATGTTGGACTTTCCGTCCCTCTTCCATTTTATGGCCCTTAACTTGTACAACTTGTATAAAATATATCCGATTTTAGTCATAGCCTTTCCTTCTCCTGGTTCGTCTTGCTTACATATCTCATCCGTACTAAAACCCGTTCGTACCTTCCTTTATTCACCCTTTGATTCTCTCATTTCCTATTATAGGATATTTTCTATCCCTTCTCCTTTGTTACTTATAAGTCGCAATATCATTAGCGAACAACTCTATTGCCAACATCTTAGCCTCGAATCCTGTATAGCGTTGCTATCCTTCACAATATCTCTTAAGTTACTCGTTACCATTCACTTGTCGTTTTCTTTTTTTTTTTTTTTTTTTTTTTTTACAAGCACCCACTTTCTAATGTCATATTATCCAAGATCTCTACAATTAATTCTCAAAGACGTCTTAATTACCATCTGATTTCTGTCCATTTATTGCTGGCTTTTAGATCTTATTAACTTGTCTCAACAAGGGATCCTACTTGAAGCTCAAGCATCCCTATCAAATATATTGCAGTGTCAATTTTCCCCATCTTACACTTGCATTTCTCGCACCCGCTTCCCCCCTTTCCAATCTCAAATTCATCTGGTCTTTTTTTTTCCAACTCTCTTGGTATACTGTACCATATCCATGTCTTTTCCCCTATGATGTATAACTTTGATTATCCACGTACGAAACCTTAACGAAATCACAAAGCGACGAGAGCCTTTCTATATATGTAGTGCAAAATCTTATCAGATAATCTGTACTCGAGTAATGCGACCAATATAGCAACTCATCCAAGGCCGCATTCCACTTACTCCAATCAATAATTAATTAGTACTTGTAGTCGTTCCAATCTCAATTAGATAGCACCTATATTCTAATGATAAGTGTCCAAAGTTCTCTTGTAATTATCTTTATCACAACCTATATCATCTGTTTCCTTTAATAAATTTACAATACATCATTTTGTTCAAGCCTATGTTCTTGTCCTTTAAGGATTCCACTATTTCCGAAGTGAAGTCGTGTACACGCGCACTCTTTATGCCTTATGCCCTTTTGTGTGCTCGCATCGACCTCAACTTACTCAAAATCATATCAAATTCATTTTAATGATATCCTTATCTTATCACCTTGTCGTCGTACTGCACCTTTAAGTTCATAACTATCTATTCCCCTTTCGTTCCATACTCGTACTCAATTAATTATGTCTATCTTGGGTGCTTCCTTTAGAATTCCCTTATCATTTCTCCCATCTATGTCTATCTTTTATTCTGTACACGAGGAATCTTGTGCTACCTCCATATTCTTCGGAAAACATCACTTCCGCATAACCCCTTTCTCATTTTCAAAATGTATCCTGTTCGTCCCTATTTGTTCTTATCATACCAGTCATTTTCTAGCACTCATTCTACCTCGTTGCTCATCTTTCTATAACTGGGTCTTTCACAGTTTCGTCACTTATATCACTCGTGTCCTCGGCTACGTATGTCATGACCTATTACTACACTGCTATCTCACTTTCTTTTTATTTCCTTCTTTCAACTACCCTTTCTTTTCTTATACTCGCTATCATTTCTGTTATCACATAATCTTTATTCTAAACCTTCCCTATAGGACTTGATAAGTCTTTCTTATTCGTTCTATAGTTCGCTTTCCGTTTCACACTTGCCTTTATATTCTAGTCACATGGATCTCGTCATATCTTTGGCCACTTCCTCACTAGGCTTTACTCATTTCCTCATTTTATTCACATTATATCCTTTTCATAATCAATCCTATAGTATAACACTTCTTAACTTTATTCACAATTCTTATTACGGGTTAATTACACCTTGTGGAGTAAGCATACTTAACCTTTTACTCTTCCTAGTCAACCTTACCCTTAATATCTCACAAGCTGTCTTATCAATACATTCATATCCGTCACAATTCCTTTTTTTTCCCTCTATGCTCTTGTCGCAATCATACTATTACTTCCTTTAACTATAAACCCATCATAATTTATCCCTACTTATCAATTCAGTCGGTACCTTAATATAGCACTCTATTAAGATTTGCCAGCCTCTTCTAAATCATCTCTTAGTATCACTAGCCCCTTCCAAAATCCTTTTTACCATATGGACATCGACCTCCTAATTACTATCACCATCAATCTAGCAGTTAACTTATTTCTCAAGGTCAGCCATACTCGTAGCTTAGTCAAATCTTATCATTACTATTGATACGACCTTTCAAGACATATTACAAACCTATATCTCATTTTATTTTTATTTCTAGGAAAATTTTGGCAGAGTTTCCTCTGTATTTCTCATTATCGCAAAACTTGCACGCAGGAAATACCAACAATGCCTCACAGGGCCAACATACATATATATATCATATCATATCACAGCCACACAGGGCTCCCAATATCAACAACAGTATGAAAATGATGAACTTACCTCGTATGTTCAACTCAAACTGCACCTGTTACACTTTCCTGTTTACTTTCCCTTTCAATCTTCAACTTTACATTTCAATCGTACTTCAATACCTTACCCGACATATATCTTTCGTATCTTTGCTTACCTGCGTGCTGTGTAACTTCCAATATCGTTAGTCTCTATCTTCTGTCGATGCCATTCTTCTGCTGAAATCAAAGGTTAGTATAAGAAATTTCATTTCCTATGGCTTGGCTCTATCGCACGATCTTAGATATGAAAGAAAGGTAACATCCTAAATGTCCTGTAGCTTCCTGTTTATAGATGTAGTGCACAACACACCGATAAATAAGACTCTACTAGACACGGTCTGTAGACACTCCGAGGATGAACTGCTCTGATACCACTTTTGTCACGACCCAACCCCGTAGGCCGTGACTAGTGCCCGAGCTGGACACTCGTATACACCTGTTAACTACAATCAGTCCACAATTAGTATGATAAAGAACTTATATGTAAAAAGGCAAGAAGTCGTCTCAAAACTGTCGCATATATATGTATCAAGACAACCTGTCTCCTGTGGAGTCACAACTACCAACAGATAACATCGTACATAAACCGGCAAGGCTATCATAACACGTGGGAACGCCCCAACTATATATATGCAAGCCGACAAGGCTGCCACTACGAATGGGAACGTCCCAAAACATAAGTCATACGTACACAACCGAACAAAGAACTACATACAACCCACACATATGTCTACACCTCTAAGAGTAACAACAAATCATATTACATGACGGATAAAGGCCCCACCGTAGCCCCGGATAAACACATATATACAATAAGAGGATCCGTACCAAAATCTAGGCTCCGGACAATGGAGCACTCCAAGATAGCCGAATAGAAATCCTAAGCCGGCGGATCACCGAAGCGAGATCCGTACCGCGGCATGAAACGCAGCCCCCGAAGAAAGCGGGGGTCAGTACGGAATACGTACCGAGCATGTAAGCATGAAATACAAGAACAGATCATACTGAAATAAGGAGTATAGAAAACTAGTACAATAACCAGAAAACCACAAGGCTTGCCTTTGAAACATAAATCATGCGTGTCAATATCATACCCAACCCGTTATGGGACTTAGTGACATCATTAGATAATCATCCTGTACATATGTGTATATAACGTGTCCCGGCCCTCTAGTGAGGGACCTGGTAAATAAAATCATCATATGCCATCCTGGCCGCCATCCCCGTATCGTCATATCATCATGTCATCATATCATCATATACATATACATATAACGTGTCCCGGCCCTCTAGTGAGGGACTCGGTGAACAATGCACCGGAGCCGTGCACGAAAAACGTGTCCCGGCCCGGACTCCGTGGAAAGACATGTTGACACTTGCACGAGTGGAGTAGTGAGCAACCATATGCAATTAAAACATTTTCCAAGACTCAATAGAATAATCAACACGAGCTATCATTTAAAAATCAGACAATGGTTATATCAAATACTATTCGAACGTTACTCGGACATCTTAACTAACTCTCGAATGCTATCATAAAGTATATCAAAAGGACTTAGAAATCATATTCATATGTCAATAAAGTATGAAACATCTTATAGGAGTCCACCACAAGTTATCATAAAGTTCCTAAGAATAGGAACGGATGTATATCGACTAGTGTCCAACGCAAAATTTGAAAAGGGAGGCTCAATCACTCGAGAGTTCTAACATCAAGAAGTAAATAAGGATTATAGATCACATCCAAAGTCTATGAATAGAATTACCCCAAAGTTCATATCATTTATCACTTAGGTCTAGGACATGCCAAAAGAAAGAAGGGATAGGCTTTACATACCTCGCATCGTTCAAGAACTCAGCCCAACCACAAACTTCCACAATTAATGTGTCGAACCTATAATCGTAAAAATACGCACATAACTCAAGAAGGCTTTCGTATATCGCAAATATCAATTAATTACTAAATTCTAAAATGTAACGGGCAGCATCTCCCCTATATCATTAGCATCTCCCAATTCGGTATACCACCACAACAGCCCAACAACAAATAAATCTCAACACAACATGCATATCCATAACAACTTCATAATACTTTATAACGAGCGACAAGCTCGAATTAGAATCCGTATTTTCCATAGCACCTTTTCGTATGTTTCCTTCTTAACCTTAAAATTATTCTCAATATGATAAGAGCATTATTTACTACAAATCTCGCTTTATATCATATAATTACAACAAGAAAAACAGCCCCCGACTCCAACTTCATCACATGGCAATTCTATTCGCAAGTTCGTATTTAATTCATTTAACAACGTAGATATGACTTGGGTAAATCAAATACATCTAGGAGATAGGATTTCTTACCTTATATGGAAAGAAGTACTTTCTTCCACCTTACTTTACTTTCGAAGAACGTCCGACTAAACAACGCGGCAACACGAAACATCTAGATCGAAGCGAGATCAACACCCGCTATGTTGCTCTTGAAAGTAAGTACACGTCGTTTTGTTTTGTTTGAATTTAATGTTGCTGCCAAGAAATGAAAATTTGACGTTGCTGGATATGGTGAATAGATGCATCAATGTGCTTCCTTAGTTGAATAGCCATTGCATATGAACTTGCTACAATGTACATATCCTAAAATATAAAAGTACCAAGTTGTTGTCCATGGCTGCTTGCTCGTTGCTGTTGCTGCCCTTTGTTCATTTTTAAGGGCAGATTGTTTCATTTGGAAAGAGAATTCAAAGAACCCCTATCATATAATGTTAAGCCCATGATATATTAATGACCAAAAAAAAGAAAGATGCAAAGTTAATCACCAAATCAGCCCATACGTGTCCAATGCATATATTAGTCATCATGTGCCTTCACTAAGTAGATCCCACGTGGAAAGTGTACCCAAAGCACTTAGCCACTTAAACTTTTAATTATGGGCTTAATCTTCCACTACAAACCAACATTTAATCACTTACACGCGTAATTAATTTCTTGATCTCAATTCACTTAAATGATAATTATTTTTAATACACTTCATATACTCATCGTCATGCTCATGTGATATAACGCTAATTCATAGCCTCTTTTGGTAAACACAAAATATTATTTCCAATCACCGTCGTTCCACTTGTTGAGTCCTAAATTATTTTAGAACATCAATCTTTTATATCGAGTTTGATCCGTATACATGAGTATGACAACCATTCCATACGGTCCATATACCTTGTTCAATATTCCAAACTTCGACGAAATTTATTTTCTCCGATTCGTTTAACCTTTAGTTTTTATGACACTTTCTTATCACTTGTTAAACATAGCATAACTACTTATATCCTCAAAAATCATCCTGTCTTTAACCTTATGTTGATTCACTTACGACAAATCCAACATACAAAAGTACGGGATGTAACATTCCTGGACTAACTTTTGTTTCCCAATTGTCTTCATTTTACTTTTATCCTCCAAACAGAGGTTGATTTGTGTTGATCTTCAAACTGGCCGAGTCACACTACAATCTGAGATATAGGAAAAATGACTATCACCAACGAAGTCAACCCAACTCGCTAATCTTTCCATAACAAATGAAAATCCGTAAAGCTCAAGAGAGAGGATTAATCAACGATGAAGAAGAGATCGCCTTGCTAAAGCTACAACTTGACGAACTAATGCGAGAAGCGCGCTGCCAAGTTCGGGACTCCGACCCATCTCACCGTGGGATCGTTTTCCCAAACCCACCTCACTTTCCGTCTTTGGATTCACCGGTTCCAGAACACTTCCCTCCATCCACATGTCCACCTCCGATACCCCTCTTTTTTTCCAACCTACCTCCAGCCGCTCCGGCGAATGTACCAAATTTGCCTAAACAAACCCCTTACGTCCCCGACTACACCCATACTTCACAAAACCCACTATCAACCCAAATTGCTACTGTACCTACTTACCCCACCGTGGCATACATATACCGGGCACACGTTGACACTTCTACGAGCAACATGTGCCACCTGTGATACGTAACAAGTTCTCCAACCTTATCGCTCCCCGTCACGCCGGTGGTCCCGTTCGAGGTGGATCAAGATGCGGAAATGAGGAGAGATGCCAAGATAGGAGAAGACGAATCAATCATGAACCATCCGCACAAACTTAAGGAAAGAAATGTGGAACATGCGAGTCACTCGGGGAAGCGAGAGTTTGGATTATGATGATCTATGCATACACCGGATATTGGTACGCGCAGAGGTACAAACCTCCTAAGTTTGATATTTTTGATGGGATAGGTGATCCTAATGCACATTTGAGGGCCTACCGCGACAAGTTAGTAGAGTGGG
Source organism: Lycium ferocissimum (assembly GCF_029784015.1). Classification (NCBI taxonomy): domain Eukaryota; kingdom Viridiplantae; phylum Streptophyta; class Magnoliopsida; order Solanales; family Solanaceae; genus Lycium; species Lycium ferocissimum. Next base: position 30,579,416 of record NC_081342.1, on the reverse strand, counting down.
AAGGAACGAGAAATTGAGGATGAAATTGTTTATTAGAAGTTTGTCGAGAGGCGCTCACTTCGTATACTCGCGCATCCTCGCAAACGGAGCGATCAGGATATGACCGGGGATTTCATGAATCGCTTCGGATTTAACATTGAGATCACACACCGTACAAGTTTTCTCCGAGCAACATACAAAGAAGGCGACCGAATCATTCCGTGATTACGCAAGACGTTGGAATCGAGGTCGCCCCGAGTTATGCCCCCATTGACGAAAGAGAGCTCAAGAAGTATTTCATTCGAGCTCGAAAGGCATCTACTTTGAAAAGATGATGGGATCAATGGGCCAAAAGTTCGCAGATTTGGTCAAAATAGAGACTTTTTGGAAGTGGGAATCAAGTCCGGAAAGATTCAATCAATGGTCGGGCACATAAGCCGCAGCAAGGCCATACAACAGTTCCATTAGCGAAATTAAGAAGAAAAAGGAGGACATATCCAATATCACACCTTACTACCGGCGAGGAGAGTCATCTCGCCGATACCCCACAAACCCTCAAATCTTTGCTCATGCCCCTTATGTCCCATACCCAGGTTATAACGCCCAACCAAATTATAACCCACCACGAGCCCCTACTTACTAAAACCCTCCAAGACCTTACACCCCTATCCAAGCACCCGTCTACCAGAATAGACCACCATATGCCCCAAGACCTCGCCTGTCACGACCCGAGCTACGGGCCATGACGGGTACCCGGGGCTAACCACCGGACACCGTTCATTCTACTACTCATCTGCTCTCACTCATAACATATGCTCATAATCATAAGAATCTATTAACATTTGAAACATATTTGCTTTTATAAACAAATGCCCTTCGGCTATCAAAATAATACATACATGCATATACATGAAGACTGTGAGACCATACTACCCACACTGCGTATCTACGAGCCTCTACTAGAGTACTAGATATATGGACGGGACAGGATCCCATCGTGCCCAATCATGAATGTATACATATATGTACCAAAAGAATAATCAATGGCACCTCCGAGAAAAGTGGAGTGCTCTCAATCAGCTAATAGCTCCTACGAGTCTGGATCACCTCTCTCGTTCACTCGTGGGCAACACAAGCGTCCGAAGAAAAGGATGTCGCATTTAATATTATACTGAGTATGTAAGGCATAAACAATAATAAGACATCAATGAAATAAGGAGGTATCAATGAAGAGCGATCTGTGACTGACTGAATCATAAAGGAAGTGTTACATGCTGGCTTACTTTCATACTCATCATCATATCATATGTGCATAAATGTATTAAGTCGCCGATCATATAGGTACAGGATAATCAATAACATTAAGATTAGTATTAGCCTCGCGCTAGGCCTCCCGCGTCCGGGGGTATCATCTCATGCCGCCCACTAAGGTGTCTCGCTCATGCCATCCGGCCATGGTGTATAGTTGCCCGCCTTACGACTCGCCCGCCATTTAGGCGCGGTGTAATATCATCATGTGTACTCATCATAGTATGATTATCATAATATACTTATCACAACTCATCATAATGCATACATAGAGATTCATAGATAATCATACTCTATCGGGCGACGTAAGGTCGTGGACCCCGACTTCATTATGGAACATTCATAAGTATCCCGCTCACCTTGAAGGAACAAGCAGTAAAAGGAGTGTATATGATGATCAACATCAATGGGCTATGGATAGCTCCATTAGCTTAATTGGAACATCATATCATAGACTATAGCATCTCTAGACTTAAGCTTGTCATTATCGTTATCATAATCGTAGCATATTTCTTATCTCGTGTGGCTATTCATGAATAAGGACTCATAGTTTTCTTGAAGATGGAACATTCATAGTAAAGGAGGAAATTCATGCCATAGGACTCATGCCTTAGAAAGAAAGGATTAGTCTCACATACCTTTGTCGTTTAACTATTCTATCGCTTGCTCGCTTTCCTTTAATGCACTTGTTTATACTTTCAAAGGAATTCGTGTCGTCATTAGCTAAACAATCATGAAACGTACTTACTAAAGCTAGAGAAATTTGGGCAGCATTTCCTTTGTTTATACTACTTTGCTCCATATTCCATATCAGCTCCCAACATTCATAACAACAATCACAATATTGTAAACAATAGGCATCACCCATGGTATCAGAGCCAGTCCATCTCTTTCGGAGAGAGGAGCAGTTTAGTAAAAGTATGTCTGAGTCGTTACCATCTGCGTCCAACCCTTGTAAGTCCTTAGCAAAAATAAATATGTCTCCTACTCGTATAAAATGCTTTCTTGCAAATATGACTACCTTTATGAAGTTGATGTTTTACCTGACTTAAAACAAAGTTGTCTCCCACCGACCTACCCTCATAAACCCATATTCTTCTTTACTAAAAGAAATATTCTCCGTGGTCACAAATTCGCTCCCCGGTCCAACCAAAGCCCAAAGAAGCTAAAGAATATGTTGGTGCCTCAAACTGACCAAGACCCTATTCTAGCAACTCAAGAGGAACAATTCATCACTTTACTTGATTCCAGATGATTTTCCTGACGTTGAAAAATCACTGTTTCACCCATATCCATTTTGGTGCTATTAGAATTGCATTAACATATCATGGAAGAAAAGGCCAACCGTTGACGCCGCCTTGCTCCCTTCTTGATACTCGTATATAATAAGTACCAACATGCGAATTTGGGTACTACTGTGTCACTTAAATGCCGACGCTTTTTGTCACTATATTTCCAAATTTTAACATGTCCCCAGTATGATCCATATCTAACGGAGGCTTTAAAGCTCCAAGTCCAAATTCAAGGTGCTCCACAAGCTAAAAATGCTATTCAAAGCTACTTTACACTACCAAATAGCTT
>NC_081342.1:30540500-30576448 GCF_029784015.1 Lycium ferocissimum | reverse complement strand
AAACCGAACCATTCCCCAATAAGTTTTGACAAGTTTCAATCAAGGAGGAGGAAGAGGTATTGTATTTGATTTTTTTCTTAAAAAATACAATTTGTTTGTATATACTGATGTATTTGTCTACTGTGCATTTTTGAGGATTCTGATATATTTGGCTATATAATTTGTTGGTATGATTTCTATATATATATATATATATGTATATATGTTTGGTTGTATTGCAATGTATTTAGCTCTGTTTGTTTTTCACATAATACAAGATTGAGCCTTCTGATACGGTCAAATACTTATCAATATAGATGTATTTAATTGCATTTTTCTAATTGTTTTGAATAGACTTCATGAGTCATCATATAAAACAGATTGGGTGTGTTTTAAATTAGCTATTTACAGATGTATTTGGATTTATGCACTTTGTTGATTGATATGATTTCTGATGTATTTGGCTGGTGTGTGTTTCTGATGTATTTGGCTGGTGTGTGTTTCTGATGTATTTGGCTACTGTGTTTTTCTAATGTATTTGGCTATATAATCTGTTGCTTTGATTTTTGATACATATAGATGTATTTGGCTGCATTGTTATGTAGCTAACTCTATTTGTTTTTCGTATGATGCAAGATTAAGCCTTCCAATATAGTCAAAATACTTATCAATGTAGATGTATTTAAATGTACTTTCTCAATTTTTTTTGATACACTTCATGATTCAAAGATATTAAATAGAGTATGTGTGGTTTAACTTAGCTATGTATAGATGTGTTTGGATATATTATCCTTGTTGATATGATTTTTGATGTATATGTATGCAGGAAAGTAAATTCTATGTTAAAGATCCTCCTAAGCATTCACCACACTTTTCTTCTTACATGAACACTAAAATATTTGATGAACTGTAGGGAAACTGATAGAACGACAGTATCAACTGTTTGCTGAAACTTGCTTTGGAAAATTCCTCCAGATACTACATTGTCAGGTTAATGGACAGATGTTCATGCGTTTCATGGTGGGGGAATTGAAGGAAAGTACCTCGGTGCACTTCAATAGGACTACGCTAAGCGGAAGATAGAAGCTGAGGGGATAAGCGATAACGAGGCACCAACACAGCCAGTTATGCCAACTATAGATTTTGACACTGTAACGACCCGTCTAGTTGTTTTGAGTTTTTAAGCTTCATTTCCCCAAGATAGCCTTCCTGCAGTTCCATCTAAGGGTTTTTGACTTGCTTGCAAAATTTTAAGTCAAATGGATGTCATTTGGTTCACTTTGGAAGAAGGTTTCACTTTAGAAATTTCGACATTTAATTATTTATTATGGGAAAATGTGCTCTGATTGGCGATCTGAAGATTTCATTAGATTTGAAATATCATTTATGACATGTAGAAACTGACGAGGCTAATTTTAGAGTTCGTTTGGTTGGTTTTTGACTATTAAATAGGTTTTAGTATTAACTATGCCTATTTATGGTGAAAAGATGGTCAAGGGAAGAAATAAGACCCAGATTAAAAATTTGTTATTTCCATTAGCTTCGTATTGATGTTATGACTTGTGGGGATGAGTGGTACTATTCCCAAGCTGATAGGATGAGAATCGGAGAAGAAAATCTAAGTTTTGATATTTTGAAGTTCTAAGTTTGATAAAAAATTGACTTTTGGGTAAATATGCCCGTAATCAAATTTCGGCAGTTCCATTAGGTCCGGAATGTGATTTATGACTTAGTTGAGTCGTTGGTTCGGTTCCCGAGAGGTTCAGGTGTGTTTTAGGCAGTTGGTTGAGAAACTAGCTTTTGAGATGATTTGGAGTTGACCATGGTAAAGATCGGGTCAAGATGGTCCTATTTGGATGTTTTGAGACTTTGAGCAGGTTCGTATGATGATTTTGGACTTGTCCACAAATTTTGGTTAGATTCCAATGAGTTTTGGGTGGGTTTAGATTGGATGATGTTTGTTTTTGCTTTCGATGTCATTTTGAGAAAAAAGGGTACCATACTGAGCAAACAACCTTTGATTGAATGGTTAGATCCGTATCATAATTTCGAAACTATAGCAATAAGAATCGTCGCGTTTCGCCATTGTACGTGGGAGATTATGACCATTTTATTAAAGTATTTCACTGCTGGTTTTTTTGGTGTTTTTCTATTAAAAAAAAAACTTTCGCGATTACGAAGAAGGAAAAGGCCTGGACAGTGTATAAATCGACCAGTCCGAAATATTTAGTATTTTGAGCATAATTTGAGTTCTAGAGCTCCGTTTGAGGTGATTTTTGCGGTGTTGTTCTCGTCTTAACTAGGGCGGGGGGGGGGGGGGGTAAGTATCTAACCTTTATGTTGGTGTTTCCCCATGATTATTTTCATTGGTTATCATTTTTATCCGTGTTTGATTGGGAAAAATTGGGGTTTTAAACCCAAAAGTTGAAAAGTGGTAAACCATGGATTTGAGGATCAAGATGAAGACTTTTTGAGTGGGTTTTTGTAGATTTAGATTAATTAAACTATCAGTAAACCAATTTTGAAATAAAATTCCAGTTTCGCCCTTTCGGGCTTGGGGTTACCATTTTGGGTTCGTTTTTGGATTTCGAATTAAAGTATCGCAATATGGGTATCACTGGACTCGTTTAGACTCGTAGAGTACTATTGTGACTATATTGAACTCAATTTCTTCAGAAATTAAGGTTTTGCCCTTGGGGCTCCAGTTTGGCTATTTTGGGTCCATTTTTGGGTTCCGAGTAAAAGTATGATAAAATGATTATCCATAGATTTGTATTTTGACATAGAATTCATATTTGATAGACATTGATCGTTCTGAGGCTCTCCGAAAAGGAAAGGTACGGATCAAGTGGATTAGTTCGTGGCACCTGTTCAGCACCGAGGTAGGTTATGGCTTACTTTAGTTAGACTTTGATTAGCGATTCGTACATGTTATGTAGTATTGACGGGGAAAGCATGACAGGTCTTCAGACATGGTGTGGAGTTGTGATCCAATTAGGTTGGTATGATTTCTGGTATGTGGGCTCGTCGCCGTTATGTACGCACTGTTTGACATGTGGTGTATTTGATTACGTGATTTGGAGTTGTGGGATGTGATAGACTCATTGTAGTAATTGAAACTCAATATTGATCTGATTCCTTGATTGTTTGTTGATTTATACAAGACTTGATGACTTATGGTGCTTTGTGTTCTCCACAGCATATTCATTGGCATTGATTTCTCATTTTTACATTCATACATTTAGGCATGATCGACTCTGGACTTTGTGCGGAGTGACCGGTACATGGACTCTACGAGTCCCCACGGGTCATGACTATTGAGACGCCGAGATTCCATCCTTAGCATGTGTGTAGAGGTTTGTGTTATTGGCCATTGCATTGTATGACATACATCTCATTGCATTTCATTCCCTATGATCATCTCATACATTGATTGACTGAACTTGTTGGATGTACTCGTGTGGTGGTTTATTTTGAGGAAATTATTGAGGACTTGACAAACTTGTGGTGCAGAAGCTTAACCTTAGGCTATGACTTGGTTTCGTGATATTTTGTAATTTTGATGGTTATTGTTGCCTATCTGTTGACTTGTTGATTCTGTGTTTTCATATGCGTGAACTAATCTCATTCAGCCTATGATGCTTACCAGTACGTGTGTTGTATTGATACTACTCTTGATGTACTCTTCCTTTGAGTGCAGAGTTTATTATTGGTTCCAGTTCCCGTCCTTGAGAGTGATCCGAGGCTACTTGACGGATATTCCAGGGTGAGCTATTGGGTAGATCCGCAACCTGGAGGCTCTTCCTTTATATATATGTTACACCCTTTGTTTCCGTCGTAAGAGAACCTATGGTTTCCTAGTCGAGTATGCCTTTGGAATAGAGACCCTAGCCCGAGTTTGGAGGTAGAAAGTGTCTTGCCCCGTGTACAAGGGTACCAGCAAGTATTCCTAGCAATTTGAAGGATTAGAAGTTGAGCGAATCGAATCAACGCGATCGGAACTGAATCTGAGAAAATCTGCAGACACCAATCATCGTCGACGGGTCATCGACATGTTCGACAGACCGTCAATGTGCGGCGTCGATAGGGTTTTGCAGCATTGCATTTGGAGGCGTAGGTCGACGGACCGTCGACACGTCGACGGGTCATTGACCCACTCGTCGAACTGCACTGCTGTAGCCTTTTTAATTCCGAGTATAAATATGTGGTTCACGACCTTATTTCCCATTTTCCGTCTTTCCAAATCAGAGAAACCGTAATATTTTCTCTCCTAATATTTTTCATCATTATTAGTAGAGATTTAGTAAGATTCGAGCCTGTGAACCCCTGCTTGTCAAGAAGAAGGTTGTTTCTAGGGTTTCTTCAAATTGTGAAACTTAGGGAGTTGGAATTGAAATTGATCTTTGGAACCTTAGACCCCTCAAGGTATATAAATGATTTCTACCCTTGTATCTGAGTCTATTATCAAGAGTTTTAGTGATTTTAAGAGAGAGTGGTACTTATGGAAGCCGTAAGTTGATTTAAGGGTAATACAGTGATTCGGGGGGTTACTTTAAGAGATGATTGGAATATATATATATATATATATATATATATATATATATATATATCTGTGTGTGTGTGTGTGTGTGTGCGCGTGTGTGTGTTGTCATCGTGTTGTGGGTATTGTGGTTGATGTTAGATTGAATGAGAAGTCGAAGGGTTGTTGAGCTTACAAGGGAAATGTTGTCCACAATTTGTCAAGCTCTATTCGTATTTAAAATGATTAGTAAGCGAGGTAAATAATCTAATTAAGGGCTACGTTATCTTGATTGTAGACTTACACGCTCAAGGATTTGAAGCGGGCGATTGAATATACTTCAAGGTATGTTGAGGCTACCCATTTCCTTCTTTTGTCATGATCTTACGATATGAACCAACAACGAGTAAGAGAGCTTCCATATTACTTCACTCTTAGAAGCCTAGGAAGTACTTCAGTCTTTGATGTTCATGTACCCCGTTTATGATTGCTCCTTCCGTTCACGGTCCAAATTTTTGCATGCTTATTCATGCATTACATTCATTCATATATATGTATTTTGACCCGTGACTTAAGGCGTTATATACGCAATATTATTATATGATATATGGATCGGGCCGTACATTCCTCGGTAATATTATTATATGATATATGGATCGGGCCGTACGTTCCTTGGCAATATTACTATATGATATATGGATCGGGCCATACGTTCCCTGGCAATATTATTATATGATATATGGATCGGGCCGTACATTCCTCGGCAATATTATTATATGATATATGGATTGGGCCGTACGTTCTTCGGCATTACTAATATATGATATATGGATCGGGCTGAACGTTTTTCAAAGACTATGACCTATATTTATGTATATGAGCATGATTATCATTGAGCATGCATATTGTGTCACTACAATGTTCACGCGTATACATACGTATACTAGTTTATACAATTACATGCAAACAAGCTTCTACCTTATGAGTTCGCATTTTATTCATGATTCTTATATGTACATGATTGTTCTTATGCCTTTCATACTCGCACATTATCCGTACCGACTCCCCGGCCGGGGCCGCGTTCATGCCCGCAGTTCGGTAGACCGACGTGGTCCTAAATTAGTAAGACTTCTATCCAATAGTGGTCAGTGCGCTTCATTGATCCGGAGTTGCAGTTTATTTTGGTATGCTAGCCTTTTTGGATGTACATGCATATAGGTATGACGGGGCCCTGTCCCGTCCTTTCTACAGCTTTCATTCCGATAGAGGTCCAGAGACGCTTGTATGTATTAGTCGATGATGTAGCCTTGTCGGCTCCCATTCTTTGTGTACGTATATGTAGAGGCCTAGTCGGCCCCGCACCGTCCTTCCCCCGCATGTATGTGTATATACAGATTGTACAGAGTTTGATGTTTCCTTTTTATGAGATCAGTTTATGCTGTTTATGGCCCTTGCTATTCAAAGATGGTTCAGATACGTTGGTCGCTAGAAGTCAGACACTCATCACGACTCATCGGTTTGGGTCGTTACAATATACCTGTCTATTCCGTATTTTTGAAACAGTGTTTGTATTCTTGTAACTTGTACTTTATATCGAACTATGTATATATGTAATAATGGCTCTTGTACTAGTCCAGACCAAATTTTAGGGTTATTATTACTTCCGCACTTGTTATTTTATATAATTTGAAATTGTTAGCTAAATCATTGCTTACTTCCGCATAATTCTTATAAATGACTTAACTCAATTGGGAATGGTTCGCCTACCTGGGGGGACAACGTAGGTGTCATCACGTTTCATGAATTGGGTTATGACAAGTTGGTATCAGAACCCTAGGTTACTAGTCTTACAAGTACAAGAGCATGTCTAGTAAAGTTTTGAGGATCGGTAGGATGAGCTTCGTGCTTATCTGCTAGAGGCTATAGGACATTTAGGAAACTTCTATCTTCTTCACTCCTTTCGTGCTACTTTATTCAAATTGGTATCTGGTTAGTCCAGATTGGTATCTGACTTCACCTTCTATTCTCTCACTGATGGTGAGAACAAGTTCTTGAAATTGTTAATGCGTGGCTTGATATGACATGACGTGGTATGGAATGAGGTGTGTTATTCTGATACTAATGCATAACCAAGTTCAGTTTCCAGCTGTAATTGAGACTCTTAGGTTCGGTATAGGAAGTGAAGTGGTAATACAAAGGACTGCATGATCACCATGTCTTCAACGATTGGTTACTCGAAAGAAGCAAAAGTGCAATTATGGCTTAGCAAGAATGGCATGCTTGGGGTATGATTGGTTAGGACAGTTTCGGTTCCATCAAGTTTATGATAGTTGGGTGAACGAGTGTGACAAAGTGTCACGACCCAGCCCCGTGGGCCGTGACTGGTGCCCTACTTGGGCACCCAAACAAACTTACGAACCAGATTGTCATTATTAGGACATATCCAGATTCAACGGACATTATTCGTACCGATAGCAGATAGCAGACGTCGTACAAATACAGAAACGAATGCTGTCCTAAGCGGTCGCCCGTGCAGAATCATCAGATCAAAATCAAAACTGGCGGAATGCACATCGCCCCACACACATACATACAAACATATGGGCCATATCGGCCATAGCAACATGCGGGCCGCTTAAGGACGCAAAACAGAATCACATTCGAACAGACCGGACCCATGACCCACAATGTGACTACGGAGCCTCTACGTACAAACGAGAACATACGAACATATGACGGGACGGGGCCCCGCCGTACCCAAACGATCCAAATGTACGAGAATATACATAGCAAAACAAATATATACCAAGTGTGGGCTCGGATCGAGGGAAGCACTCCAAAATAGCGGGATGTGTAGCCTAAACCGGGGATCACCCAACCGAGCGTACGTACTCGGGCATGAAACGCGCCCCCGAAGAAAGGGGGTCGCACGAAAGAAGTACCGAGTATGTAAAGCGGGGAGGTACGGAATCCAAATCATGACTGGAGTCAGAAGATACGGAACAAATACAGAAATAACAGATCAAACCAGTGCGAAATGCAAATGTACAGAATGCAAATAAAAATCATGCATAACGCTCAGGAACGTGGTCACCCCCTGACGCTGGTGCCACAACACATCATACTCCGGAAGTTTTCAAATCTCCGTACATCTCCGAACACATCATAACATCACACACATCAAATCATCAGAATATATCAGATGCCATATCACATCATAACACCATAAACGGTAACCGGCCCTATGGCGAGGTCTCGGAAACCGTAACACATCATACTGCTGAATGTGTCACAAAGCGCACGATCACAAAACCGGCCCGGGTACCGGCGAACGAAGTCATAACCATCGGCACGAGCAGAGTAGTGCAGAAACCATATGCATATCAAAATTAAGTTCCAGGACTCGACACGTAGTTTCATATACGAACATATTAGGATCAGAAGGCTCAAAATGAGTATCGAGTTAATCGGAATTAATATACAAAGGTCGCAGACTTTTAAGTTATCAATTTTTCTCAAAACACATCATAGGTCATTCTTCGGAAATTTAGTATCGTTCATAGTAACGAGCGTTCAAATAACATTATAGGATATTTCAAACGGACTTTAGAGTCATAGGCAAGCGTTTCCTTTTCATATCATACGAAACTGAGTCAAACAAATCAAATAAGGGAAGTCTCGGGACTTGCGGGCCCACCTCGGGTCAAGGCGAGGCGGCGAACATAAATTACAACCATTAGGCTCCATAAAGTTATCTAGGGAAGTTTCGGAGCGATTCGGATTCATTTGTGGAAGTTACGAAGGTTAGGCATTCTTTTAATCCAATATGAGGTTTATAGTTCAATCGCGCTGAATGAATAGTATGCAAACTCAAACTCGGATTTCCAAGAGCAGAATTGTTCCTGAGGTTCCGATCTTCACCTAGTATGACTAGGACATGCCAAAAAAAAGAAAGGTAGGCTTTACATACCTTAATAATGCCTTACGCTCGTCCAATTTCAACTCCCGTTTCGTCAAAAATCTACAAATGGTCATTGTTACCAAAAGTGAGTTTCAAGCTTTTATGAATTCAACTTAAATCCATACTTGTCTACCGAAATTTCGGCACTTCCCCTATAAATCCAACATCCTCGAGACTTAAACTCGGCTTAAATGACAACAACCAACCCAACAACAACATCAGCAACACCAATAATCGCTACAAAACACATATTAACACAAATAGTCTTCTTTTCTACATAAGGCAACAAATTCCATTCCAACTTCACAATATCCAACTAATATCATTATTCTCATATTCACTTGCTAACTCAAGGTTATTCAAACATATTTCAATGACTTTCCGAACAATATTCACGAATTCAAGTATTTCCACCAATTCCATATTCTATCCAAAACCTCTAATCTTCAACATGCATATTCATAACATTTTTTTCCATCTTCCAATTTCATAATTCATAATCATAATTCACATCTAAGATCTTACTTTCATCATTATACAAAGACTATATAAGAATCGCATAAATTTCTCATAACAACATACAACCAACTTCAACACCAACTTGATTCATTAAACCTTTCTTTCCACCACAAACATCACAACAACACAACTAACAACTAAATAAAATTTAATTCATCTCTCCTCCACACTACATGGCACACGGCCAAACATACCCTTCATACACACACACGCCATGCACACACACACCACACTTTCATAATTCTCATCTAATTCTAGTCATTATAACATGCATACTTATTCCATAACACAAAAGAATAGAATTCTCACCTCTTTCTTGAAATTTCAACTTGTCGCAAACGTGGTTCTTCCGCCAAACTAATTGTACCACGTCGAAGAGCGTCTTGAACTTGGTAGGAATATAGGAAAATCACAATTTTTGGACCAAGATTGAAGGCTAGAAATTTTTTTCTTTCTTTCCTTTTTCTCTTCTCCTCTCACGGCCGAATGGCCTTTTTTTTTTTTTTTTCTTGATTTGTTTTGATTTTTCTTGAAGATTCTATGGATGATCATCTCCTTATATTAATTAGTCATGTGACTTAATCACATGACTAATTTCTCATGGGTTTGGGCCAACATGGCCGGCCACCCCTAACACCTTGGGCCTCATTTTCCTTATTTTTTTTTTTTTTTGCCCAATTACTTATGAATCATATTTTGCAAATTCCCGAAATAAGTTTCCAAAATTCCAATTTTGCCCTTGGGCCTTCTCCGATGTTCTCGTGTCAATATTTTCCATAAGTAACATCATACACACCACATAGAATCAAAATATGACCTTATTCTTACAAGTCGCCATCTTTTCCAAGTTTCCCGAATGTGCAAAAATACGGGATATAACATCCTCCCCCCCTTTAGAACATTCGTCCTCGAATGTTAAATTAGCCTTATAGGTTTCACAAACGTTTCCGGGGAGGTCCTCTTACTAACTACATGCTCATATTTGATCTGAACACTTGTAAGGGCATGCGGTTTCTAACTCCTGTTTATCCTCGTCCGACGTTACCATATTCGAGTTGTTCGGAATCCTTATTAGTTTAACGGCTCGCACGATTTTAAATCGGATATAGGGCGAACAGAATCTTTGTCAGAACCAGAAGATCAGAGGTACGTCAGACGAAGTCATAGTCGGGGTCAGAAGTACAGAAGTGTAGCAGACAGGATCGTAATCATACGTTATACCCGGCATTCGCGATTAGAGCCAGACACACAGAAGCATATCGGACAAACCCATATTCAGAGTCAGATGTACTGAACTATATCGGATAAATCCGTAGTCAGAATCAGACGCATAGAAGTATATCAGACAGATCTATGATCGGAGTCAGACGTATAGAGATTTATCGGACAGATTCGAAATCGTACGTCGAGGTATGTCGTATCGAGTCGGACGTATATATATTAAACAGAAACGTGATCAGATTCAGAAGCACAGAGGTACAATAGACGAAGTCTTATCAGAATCAAAGGCGCAGGAGTTTGATTAAAATCAGACCACTCCCACTAATGCTTCAGTGATTTATAAAAACTTCTCCTGCCGACGTTTCGTTTAGCCTACCTCAACCCTGCATCTCAACTTGCACGACATCTTACCCCAATTCATTTATAATACCACAGATATGCATCTTTCATTTGTCACCTTAGCATACTTCCCGGTGGGGTCACCCATCCCGTATTGCTGCGGCCCCGCACGCTTAACTCGAAACTTTAAGGCATTTTTAATGTCTTAGTGCGGATAGTCACGTCCACTCCCTCACGACCTTTGTCACGTAATTCTAGGACAAATCGGGGTCTTAACAAATTTTTCGAAAAGTTTTCATAGCGGGTCCCACTCCGATCTAAAGGGGTCGTTTACCTCCTGTCTATATGGTCTACTGTCTTAGCCATCCAAATTCCCTATATTCAACTTCTGCCTGTATATATGGCTATCTCAAATAATTCTACTGATTCGGATTTGTACCTTACTTTCACCAACACACGGAAGAAGAAAATCGCGTAATATAATGGAATATAAGTCTATCAGTACACATATTCATCAAGAAAAGATTAATAATATACAGGGTCCGCGTTCGGTGGTGCCTGCGGGTCCCCGCCGGCGGGGTCAAAGCATATATGCGGTTCGAAGGACCGCTAAGATCGAACCCCCGCCACGGCCTCCGCCGCGGCCCGCCGTGCCGGCGTACTTCGCCCCCGCCCCACCCACGGCGCATAGCGAAGGAGTAGATGACGAACCAGCAATCGAACTCGTCGGCTGTGCTGCACCACCGAACCGCCCACCCACGGACAATCTCGCATAATATGGCCACAGCGCCGCAAGAAAAAGGACCTACCGACCCCGTGGCCCCGTAGCACTCCCCTCGGGTGCGATCTCCCACAATAGAACACCGGGGCATAGGTGGCCTAGTCCATATCCGGGGACCTCACTCGCACCGAGGACCTGAGGCTCGAACTCCGGTCGGCCCCGGACGGACTGCGCTATCAAAACATATGCCGACGGCACCGTGTGCCCCGTCTACGTACCTCGACGGAGGAAGGGACCTATCGGTACATACATATCGAGGCCATCCGCCTCCGGGAATCTCCGAATACCCGCGCATCCGGCCCTCTTGGGCGGCCTCCTATCATAATCCCTACCGCGTCTGCCCTTCCACATGCCGATCCTCCATGCCCTGTGCATAGGCCTGCAACCGGGCGATGTCCATATCGATGCGACGCCATCACCATGGCACAACTATCGACCGTAACCCATGTCCCGACCCATCACATATCGGTGCATTCTCGTCCTCCATATCGGCTACGATGGTAGGTGCATATCGGGCCGCAGAGATCAAACTCCAAATTATACTCGCGAATACTCATAATGAATTACGCCCCTTTCCATATTCCGCCTAATATTTAAAACAATTTTCAAAAATCTATCAACTCTCGCCCTAAAAGGGTAAAATCGGGTAACTCGAGGCGGGGGCAATCATGTAAGGGAATCGGTCCTAGGGAGAAAATTTTCTAGTATGAACCGTGAACTCGTCCCACGTGGAACGAAAAAAAAAAGCGGGGGAGCACCCTCACCAAATCCGATCCTAGGATGGCTTCCCAAGACTCGTACCATTAAGAGCAATATCCCGTAACCCGTGCGAGGCTAACTCGAACGGACTCGGTCTCGAAATGCCCCGACCAATCCCAATAAGCGTCTCATTAAATATCAACGAATGAAATCATGGGGTCCTCGTCGGGCTTAGACCTTCGAAAAACTCGGGGGGCTTACATGTCAAGAAATATATAAATTTTCGCGAACCCTCGTCCAAAACTATCACGCTGTCATCATCATCATTACCTCTCTAACGCACATAAACGCGTCCCATAGCTTGTCCTGCCACTATCGTCGTCAACAAATGCGTACTTGAACCGCCTCCCTCAACGTCCAACTGTTAAACGGAATGCCATTGGGGAGCTCGGGGCCACATACATCTTTTCCAGCTAATGGTGGACTGCTCCCGGCCCCTCATGGTGGTATAACATAAACCACATCTTCCGACCGGGCACAACGTCGGGCATAGTCGAGTGTGGGCCAGCTAGTAACCCTATCCTCATTCATAAATCCCGACTAGTCTCTCCCGTGCCACCACCTTGCCCTTGAGCGGGCGGCGCGTTGCCTTCGGAGGCATCAATTTCTGAAAATATACACAATCGATCGAAAAGAGGGTCATCATTAATAGCACGGCCTCTATCGCACGATCTATAGATCCAAAGAAAAAGTAACATCCTAAATGTCTGAAGCCTCCTGTTTATAGATGTGGTGCACAACACAGATAAACAAGACTCTACGAGACACGGCCTGTAGACATTCAAGGACAAACTCTAAATTATACTGCGATACCACTTTTGTCACGACCCAGCCCCGTGGGCCGTGGCTGGCGCCCTACTTAGGCACCCAAACAAACTTACGAACCAAATTGTCATATTAGGACATATCCAGATTCAACGGACATTATTCGTACCGATAGCAGATAGCAGACGTCATACAAATACAGAAACGAATGCTGTCCTAAGCGGTCGCCCGTGCAGAATCATCAGATCAAAATCAAAACTGGCGGAATGCACATCGCCCGTGGTGGACACACACATACATACAAACATATGGGCCGTATCGGCCATAGCGCATACGGGCCGCTTAAGGACGCAAAACAAAATCACATTCGAACAGACCGGACCCATGACCCACAATGTGACTACGAGGCCTCTACAAACGGACGAAACATACGAACATATGATGGGACGGGGGGGATACCCGCCGTACCCCGGCCGATCACAAATATACGAAATATACATAGCAAAACATATATACCAAGTGTGGGCTCGGATCGAGGGGAGCACTCCAAAATAACGAATGATGTGTACACACTAAACCGGGATCACCCAACCGAGCGTCGGACCTACGTACCTATGCGGGCATGAAACGCGACCCCGAAGAAAGGGGGTCGATACGAAAAAAAGTATTGAGTATGTAAAGCGAGAGGTAAGATAATCCAAATCATGGCCGGAGTCGGAAGATACGTAACAAATACGAAATAACGGATCAAACCCGTGCGGAATGCAAATGTACGATAAATACAAATAAAAATCATGCATAACGCTCGGGAACGTGGTCACCCCCGACGCCGGTGCCACAACACATCATACTCCCGAGAAGTTTTCAAATCTCCGTACATCTCCGAACACATCATAACATCACACACATCAAATCATCGAATATATCGGATGCCATATCACATCATAACACCATAAACGGTAACCGGCCCTATGGCGAGGTCTCGAAACCGTAACACATCATACCGCCGAATGTGTCACAAAGCGCACGATCACAAAACCGGCCGGGTGCCGGCGAACGAAGTCATAACCATCGGCACGAGCAGAGTAGTGCAGAAACCATATGCATATCAAAATTAAGTTCCAGGACTCGACACGTAGTTTTATATACGAACATATTAGGATCAGAAGGCTCAAAATGAGTATCGAGTTAATCGGAATTAATATACAAAGGTCGCAGACTTTTAAGTTATCAATTTTTCTCAAAAACACATCATAGGTCATTCTTCGGAAATTTAGTATCGTTCATAGTAACGAGCGTTCAAATAACATTATAGGACATTTCAAACGGACTTTAGAGTCATAGGCAAGCGTTTCCTTTTCATATCATACGAAACTGAGTCAAACAAATCAAATAAGGGAAGTCTCGGGACTTGCGGGCCCACCTCGGGTCAAGGCGGGGCGGCGAACATAAATTACAAACATTAGGCTCCATAAAGTTATCTATGGAAGTTTCGGAGCGATTCGGATTCATTTGTGGAAGTTACGAAAGTTAGGCATTCTTTTAGCCCAATATGAGGTTTATAGTTCAATCGCGCTGAATGAATAGTATGCAAACTCAAACTCGGATTTCCAAGAGCAGAATTGTTCCTGAGGTTCCGATCTTCACCTAGTATGACTAGGACATGCCAAAAGAAGGAAGGTAGGCTTTACATACCTTAATAATGCCTTACGCTCGTCCAATTTCAACTCCCGTTTCGTCAAAAATCTACAAATGGTCATTGTTACCAAAAGTGAGTTTCAAGCTTTTATGAATTCAACTTAAATCCATACTTGTCTACCGAAATTTCGGCAGCACTTCCCCTATAAATCCAACATCCCCGAGACTTAAACTCGGCTTAAATGACAACAACCAACCCAACAACAACATCAACAACATCAATAATCGCTACAAAACACATATTAACACAAATAGTCTTCTTTTCTACATAAGGCAACAAATTCCATTCCAACTTCACAATATACAACTAATATCATTATTCTCATATTCACTTGCTAACTCAAGGTTATTCAAACATATTTCAATGACTTTCCGAACAATATTCACGAATTCAAGTATTTCCACCAATTCCATATTCTATCCAAAACCTCTAATCTTCAACATGCATATTCATAACATTTTTTTTCCATCTTCCAATTTCATAATTCATAATCATAATTCACATCTAAGATCTTACTTTCATCATTATACAAAGACTATATGAGAATCACATAAATTTCTCATAACAACATACAACCAACTTCAACACCAACTTGATTCATTAAACCTTTCTTTCCACCAAACATCACAACAACACAACTAAAAACTAAATAAAATTTAATTCATCTCTCTCCACACTACATTGCACACGGCCAAACATACCCTCTATACACACACACGCCATGCACACACACACCACACTTTCATAATTCTCATCTAATTCTAGTCATTATAACATGCATACTTATTCCATAACACAAAAGAATAGAATTCTCACCTCTTTCTTGAAATTTCAACTTGCCGCAAACGTGGTTCTTCCGCCAAACTAATTGTACCACGTCGAAGAGCGTCTTGAACTTGTAGGAATATAGGAAAATCACAATTTTTGGACCAAGATTGAAGGCTAGAAATTTTTTTCTTTCTTTCCTTTTTCTCTTCTCTCTCTCTCACGGCCGAATGGCCTTTTTTTTTTTTTCTTGATTTGTTTTGATTTTCTTGAAGATTCTATGGATGATCATCTCCTTATATTAATTAGTCATGTGACTTAATCACATGACTAATTTCTCATGGGTTTGGGCCAACATGGCCGGCCACCCCTAACACCATGGGCCTCATTTTCCTTATTTTTTTTCAAACCCAATTCATCATGGATCATCTTTCGCAAGTGCAAAACAAATTTTCAAAATTCAAGCTTGCCCTTAGACTTCTCCGATGTTTCCGCATCCATATTTCCACAAGTAACATCATACACACCCAATGATATCAAAATATGACCTTATTCTTACAAGTCGCTATCTTTTCCAAGTTTCCCGAATGTGCAAAAATACGGGATATAACACAAAGGGAAATTAATGGTTCAATAACAGCAAAAATACGGGATATAACACAAAGGGAAATTAAGCTTGGGAATGATCGTCGGATTTGAAACAAGGGGATAGTGACCGTGTTATGATGATGGAGAGAAGTTGAGGAAGGAGGATTCCGTAAGATATTATGGTACAGTACTTCATTGTCATATGGAACGGAGAGTTAAGGAAAAGAATTTGGATAGAAAAATCTCTGCTATATGAAGGGAATGATTGGTATTTGATGTGCTCGTCAGGATAAGGTTGCCAGATATGCGAGGGTGGATGTCGTATAAGGTTATGAAAAGTTAACATGGACGTCAATATGACAAAATTGTTGTGGTGGAGTAATAGCTAGTAGTTTGACGGTTCCTTCAGGAAATGATTATCTGTTCTAGATTAGGTGGGAAGGTTATTTGTGATAAGTGGAATTTACAGAAATAGACAACGGTGATTCTCCAATAAAGGGTGTGATCGTATGGTCTTGGTGTTTCGAGGTTAGTGATAAAAGGGGGATCGCTGAACCAAAAGCTTGTTGATTTGAGAGTTATGTAGCGGTTTTCTATGTAGAGTGGAGGTAAGGGTTCATAGATGAGTTGGTATGTTCAATTAAGTCGTAGACTAATGGGGATAACTCGAGCGTTGGACAAGGGTAGAATTTTTATTTCTAAGGAATTACTGGGTGTTGCATCTAGTCTTGGATAAGATTTGGCGGCATATTATATAAAGGTTAATGCATGAAGAGTTCTACAATTACAGATGTCGTGATTTGTGGAGTGGATCGAATGAGAGGAATAATTGCACTATTGTTAGTGTTCGGGTTCAGCAAAGTAAGGCAAGAGGTGAGTCTTTGCGTGCAATAATCGTTCAAGGACCCTTGAGTGAGGAGTAAGTTAGTAAGGACATTTGATGTAGTAGATCAATGATGGGTTGAACTAATTCGAGTTGTAAGGAGTATCTACGAAATTAAGTCAAGATCAGCAATATCGGTTGAAACCAGGAGAGGTAAGTTCACTTTAGAACATTTGAGCATCGATGTTGGGTCAGTAACTTAGGGACCAAGTCAGAAAATGGGTTTTTCAGTTAATGGATTTTTCGCAAGGATACTTCGAGAAGTTATATGAGGACGTTAGTAGGATTATGTGTATGGTAATTAAGGATCGCCTACGGATTATGGATCAGTTCAGTGGTGGTTTAGGGTATTACATCTACAATGTGTGATTCTTGTTGGGATAACTAGAGTTGGGTGGTAATTTTCTAGAAGAGAGGCTTTATGAAGAATTATATATGTGGTGCGACGGGTTTAGAGGAATAAATCAGTTTTAGAAGTCGGGTGAGACGAGGGAACTTTTGGTTGTTCGAGTGCATGGCATACTACTATCTCCAGAATTGACTCGGCTATTTGGCAGGACTTATGACTTTGCGGTATACTTTCGAGTGGGTTCGAGTGCTGGTCGGTCGATGGCGGTGAATGTGATCTGAATGAATAGAGAAATTGAATAATTAAGATAAAGGTATAGTTGATCGAGAATCTGTATGAATAAGGTACATCTTCGGGGTTACTTGGGTCAGGTATGGATTTTGGTGTTGTTTTCTTGCATCTTCCAGATGAGGTGTGATCGTTAAGTACGCTTAAAGAAAGAAGTTTACAGAAATAGACTAAGTGTTATGATGAAGTTCCGTGAGGTTTGTGATCAGCGACTGGTGAGCAAAATTTCAGGTGACCGATGATCTTGATATACTTCTATTGGATTGTTGTACGAATGCACTTAACTTCTAATTGAATCTCTAATATTTCCCAATAGTTAAGGACTGTTTCTCTTTATGATTTTCCCAAATATAAAATAGTATATATGGAGAACGGTTAATACTGTGCCAAGTAAATTCCTCTTATCCCTAAGTGAATCTATTAAACGAGGGTTAACGCTCTGAGTTCTTGTTACTTGTTCTTACCAAACACTAATTTATGTTCCCAAATAAAGCAAGGTTTATAGCTTAAGTTAATGTTTGCAACCATCAACTAACAATGAAGAATAAAGAATAAGTAAACCCTAACAACCCATGATGCATATATCAATCCCAATTCCCAATCACATCACACCCATCATTGGGTTCACAACCTTAGTATGAAATTTAGCTACTCATACTGAAGAACGAGCAACAAAATATTAAAGAAGTCATAAAGCTTACGTATTGAATAAAGAAGATATAGTTGTATTCTGTCCTAAAAGCTTCAAAACAATAAAGAATTCAATGCTCTCAAGTCAAAAGACAAAGTCTGGCCATGAATTCTAAATAAAGCCTTATCAGAAACTATTTATAAGGTCTCAAAAATGAAGATTTACAAACTGACAAATTTACCCCTGATGGCAGAAGATACGGTTACGGACCGTATATCAAT
This sequence comes from Lycium ferocissimum, assembly GCF_029784015.1. Lineage (NCBI taxonomy): Eukaryota > Viridiplantae > Streptophyta > Magnoliopsida > Solanales > Solanaceae > Lycium > Lycium ferocissimum. The sequence goes on along the minus strand of NC_081342.1, from coordinate 30,558,121 downwards.
ATTACGGTCACTGACTCCTTGGCTAGGTCAAGATTTACGGGCCATTTATACGGGCCGTATTTAGAAGTATGGTCCGTATCTTCCTTCCTTCAGTTCTTCTACATTAAGAGCTAAGATACGATTTGTATAAAAAGATACGGACCGTAACACTGGACCGTAATCATCAGTATCCAAAAGTTGAGCTTCTATTTCATGCCATGCCAATTACGCCTAAGAATACGGTGCGTAATTCTCCCCCTTTTTGTGCCAGTTTGTGCAATTTCATTGTTTTTGTCCTTCTAACCTCAAATTACCTGAAATACACAAAAACACATCAAAACGACTACTTTCCTAAAAACAAGTAAAACTTCTTGTCAAAAGGCATCAATTGTGCAGTAATTTCATGGCACATCAATACCCCTAACTTAAACTCCTTGCTTGTCCTCAAGCAAGTAACACAAGACAAACGACTCAACTAAGCTTAGATACAACAAAGTAAAAATGTCTACAAAGGTTTTGACTTTGAACTACGGGCATGTATGTTTCTCATAACCACCTCATTTTAGGATCAACGATATGATACGTGACTTAAGACTGCTAAGACTCACAGTGAAGCTTCAATCTATGACATCACATTATCAGAAATATCAATGGACACACAAACACCGCCTTGGATGGTCGTTCCACATTTCAAATTTTCAACCCTTATGCCCTCACAGACCAAAGAATGTCCCACACACATATGTACAAGATAAATGGGACAAAGACAAAGAAGAATAGAAACACTCACACTCACACTCACACTCACAAAGAAGTTCATGTACTACAAATGCAAATGCCGTATGCTTGCCCTTATTTTCGATGCCTTCAACTTCAGACGGTTCGGTTGTGATCACACTAGGACTTTTGCTTGGCTTGTAATGTAGGCTTAGGGACGGGTAGGATAGATATTTGGGCATTAGTGGCTTACCCTCCTTGGACACTACATTCTTCTTTCCGTTATTTGCCTTTCGTTCTCCCTCTTTTTACCTCTTTTAATTCGATGTGGTTTACCAAACTATTATGTACTAACTTATCTTTTTGTGCAACAATTTTTTGATTTTACTATGTGACTCAAACCACCCCCAACTTAGGCTTTAGGCCTTTCTTTCACACATGTTTCACCCCCAACTTAGGATTTTAGCTTCTTTTTCTCTTATAATGTCAAGAAGGGAACGGGTGCAAAGATGGAATTATTTCAAACAAGGGTATGGGTTGGTTAGCAGATAGTCAAGAAAAAGGTCAAAGGCTCAAAGGGGAAAACTAGGGATTATATACATGAACGGGTAAGGCTTATAAGGCAAAGTGACTTCAAATTTACACAGAGAAAGCCTAAGATCATCTCAACAACCAAACTATCTTTAGAATTCAAGCATGAAAAACCGGGCAAGTTCTAGATTGCAAATGTAGAGCATGAACACAAACTAACAACTAGCACACATAATGGCATAAGAATCGCTCTTGCTAATGCAAATAAAACCTCCTAGCGATTATTCATCATCAACAATACCCCAATGACCATGATGTCATAAAAAGAATCAATCACTTCAATCACTAGAAGTTCCTAAGTAGGCATTAATTTTTTTTTTTTGAGGAGTTTACAAATTTCAACCAGATATACAAAACATGCCATAACTTCAAAACCACTACCATATAAGTCATTACTACTCTACTCTCTCTAAGCAACAACCTAAACATGCCAGTTTCAATAGAAATAAACCCCTCAAGAAAAGAACTTTGGCAAAGAAAAGCCGAGAGGGTCCTAAACACATATATACACACATAAAAACTCAATAGCCCCACCCCCAACTAAAAAACTATGCAATGTCCCCAATGCATCAAAATAAGCATAAGTAAGGGTAAGGGGTACCTGAGGTACACTAGGTGCTCTGATCATTTCGAGACTGTGACGCCTTCACATGCAGAGCTACAACACCATCCTCAGTAGTAGCTGTCTCCTTAGTAGCAGGAACAAAGGCCTCAGCTAGCAGGATAGGCTAGCTGGGCAGCATCAACTCCACTAGTGGGCGACTGGATGAGGCACTAGCCGAATCAGGATAACTGTCAAGCAGAGAGTTATCCACATCCACCTGCAAACTATCATCCTCCATCATGCGTAATCTCTGAGTCACATCCTTCGGATCCTCACCCGATGGATCCACGTCGTCCCACTTTCTCTTGTTATTGTTCGGTACTATGGAGTCATCATCATCATCATCATCTATCAAGTTGTCAATATGTATGAGATAATCATAGTAAACCTGGGTTGTTGGAACAGGATCTTCCAACAGAACCTGCTCTCGTGCTTTTAGTGCCTACACCTCTGATTTCTGCCTAGCAAGTTCATCTCGAAATGGTCCTATATCACTTCCGGATCCTGCTGTTATATCCCGCATTTTTGTACATTGGAACAATCCGGATTAACTATGGTAAGTTAGGGTCAAAACCATTCCGGGATACAAAGTCGGGACTTTTGACCTTCGATTTTATTTTGAGTCATAAGTTGTGCATGAATTTGTTGGTATGGAACAATTAGGAAAATTTGGGACAAAAAATGGAATTTGTGAAACTTGAAAATCATGCATTTTTCATTATCTTGGCCGTGTGGCCTTGAAGAAGGCCCACACATTTGTGGACAATTTTAATTGGTCCAACACTTGTGTGGGCCAAGAGACACATGTATGAATCATCTTAGAGCTTAAAGGATGACTTCTAAGTCATCTTTCCTCATTTCTCAACACTTAGAAAAAATTAGAAGTTGAAGAACCTCAAAGAGAGGCTCTCGGCCAAAGGAGGAAAAAAACCAACTTCCATTCAAGCCATCCCAAAATTATTTCGTTGATGCAAACCCACTAAGTTGAGGTCCCTAAGTAGCGTGGAAGTGTTGTTCGGTTCATCCAATCGTTCGTTGTGCCAATTGCAAACCCTAGCCTAGTGTGGAGTTGAAAGAAGAAAGGTAAGAATTGATTATGTTTTATGTGTTATAAAGGTTGTATGCATGTTGTAGTATGTTAAAATGGATGAAAATCATGAAATATAGTAAGTTGGAATTGAGGCCATGTGTATGAGGTTTGGCCATGTGAGGTGTGTGTATGTTGTGTTGTGTTTAAGTGATGCATTAAGTTCTATGTAGTATGTTAATTGTTGTAGTGTGAAGAAATGAGTGAGAATTATCAATATGTGCATGTTGGTATGTTGGCCGAATGTAACCTCCCATGTGTGACAAAGAATGAGTTAATATCGCTTAATGTTTTAGTTGTTGTCGTTATGAATTCCATGTTGGAAATGAGCGTTTAATGACTCAAGTTTGATGTTGTGATTGTATGGGCTGATTTGAAGATTATTGTACATTTGATGTAATTTGTATATTGATGAGAATAGCATTGTTAGAATGTGAATTGTTGGTGCAAATCATGATTTGGAAGTGAGGGATGAGTTATGGATGTGTTCTCGGGTTGGGTCTGTTTTCGGGTGAGTGGGAGTATTATTTGGAATGTTTGAAATGTTGTATGAATTGCTTAGAATGTCTTTGAATATTGTTGGTATGGGTTCGGGTTAGTATTCGAATGTATAAGCGTTGATGTTGGCTTGAAGGTAAGCCGTTAAATTGAAAATATTGAAAGTTGTTGAATGATGGAAAAGAGAGTTATTAATGTTGTATTGCCTTTCGGATTGATTATTAATGTTGCTAGGTTGGTTGTTGTTGTTGTTGTTGTTGATTTGGCCGAGTTAAATTCTCGGGGTTGGCCTATTTACAGGGGGGGAAATCTTGCCTAAATTTTTGTAGAATTAAGGGCTAAATTGGAATTAAATGCCCAAATGTCTCTAGCTAATGTTTGGCATATTATGACTTGTTTGTAGACCTTGGGCAGCCCGAGACGTAGGTTGGATTTATCTTGAGTGTGATGAGCTAGCATTGAGTGCGTACGAGGTATGTAAAGCCCAATCCTTTCTTCTTTTGGCATGCCTTAGCTTCAAGTAGGCTATGACACGAGCTTCGAGAAAATTCGATTCTCACAATCCGAGCATGTTTATGAGTCTTATCCGTTTCTTGAAATTCGTATGTTGATATGATAAAGTATTGGCTTTTATGTCTTTGAATTATTTGATTTTCAACTTTTGCATAAAAAGTTTGGCCTTTGAAAAGTTTCGTAACTACGAACGCTCGTATCTTTCACAGAAGGGATCGGATTGCCTCGATATGTTTGTAGGAGATTGTATGATGTATGATAAGTAAGTTTTTCATAGGCGGGCCCGACTCGGGTCAACACCCGTCCGTGGGCCCCGCGACCCTTCTTTTTGTAATTCTGATGACTTGTGACAAAATTTGATATGACTAATATCCCGATTTTAAGTATGGTCATTTTACTTATCATTTGAGTCTATGATAATGATTTTATGCATATGGTTGCTCACGACTCCGTTCGTGCATTACATTACATCTTTCGCCGAGTCCGGAGCCGGTTACGTTATCGTGCGCACTATGATATACTCCGGTGTTATCTTGTGTTTATGGTTCACGAGCCCTCGCTCGAGGGCCGGGTTCCGCTTATATTTGGTGTTATGCTGTGTATGGCGTTATGCTGTGTATGATATGTGATGGGGATACGGAGATTTGAAACATTTTGGTGTTATGCTGTGTTATGGCGCCATCGACGGGCGGGCGACCATATTTTCTGAGCCTTATGCATGACTTGTATTTTTTTTGAAGTAAACATTTTGATATTTTGGAAACGCATTTTACTTTCTGTACCTCTATTTCGATTACGACTCAGATTTGTATACTATATTTTCTGCTTTGCATACTCAGTACATATTTAAATGCGGCCCCCTTTCTTCGGGAGTGCGTTTCATGCCCGCGGTACGGACGTTCGGTTTGGTGATCCGCCTGTTTAGGACACCCTCTTCTTTGTTTGGAGTGCTCCCTTATTCGAGCCACGTTTTGGTATATATTCGTTCGTTGCATTTGTATATATTTGCTCGGGGGGTACGGCGGGGCCCCGTCCCATCATATGATTCTGTTTGTCTATTTAGAGGTACGTGGACATGTATGTGGGTTATGCCCATTACGTACGGTTGTGTTTGTATATTACTTGTTCCGGGCGATCCCGTTCGCCGCGACCTCGTCGGCTCGCATTTGTATATGTTTTGGGCCGTTACGCCATTTGATAGCCTCGTCGGCTTCTGATATATATATGGCTGTGTTTGAGATATATTTGCGATAGTTTGATATAATCTGAGACAGCGTTTGATATTTGTGTCTGTATAAGCCATCTGTTTGCGACTCGAATTTATGAATGTGTTTGGGTGCCCAATTCGAGCACTAGTCACGGCCTACAGGGTTGGGTCGTGACACCTTCCCTCTCTACTGCAGCTAATCTTGTTTCAAAACCATCAAGTTTCGTCAGGATAACCTCATGAGACCATTCAGTCTGGCCATCTTAATCTCTTTTGCCACAAACTTTCGGATCTGTTCCATGATAATGACAACCTGGTTTTCAACCTTTGGGTCTTTGATGGCTATGTCCTGAAAGTTTTCTCTGGTGAATGCGAAGGGATCAGCCCCTCGCTATGCTACCGCTGTAAGAACAGCCTGCACCAGTGGCAGGTAGTGCAGCGGCAGCGGTAGCTAGGATAGTACCCGGAACAGCGGGAGCGTTAGTAGTGGCAGCTATATCAGTAGCAGTATCAATAGGAGTTGCCTCTGTGGTGGCATCCCTTCGACTAGACTAGACTCAATATACATGTCGTCAGTAGGCATCTCCAATAACTTATCCTCAGCGCCATCATCTTTGGTTTTCTCTAGTCAGCCATGTGCGCGGCCTTAATACTATGATTATAGACTGGAATGCTCAATACTCTGCTCTTTTGTAAAACTCAATTTTTAGGCACGGGAACATCAATGAGGTGGCCAGCTGTATTGCTCTCTGTGTGATTTCTTCAGCCATCACTTTCCCCATATTCATCATATACATCGACATCAAAGTTGCAACTATCACGGCTTGGGCAGTAGTGAGGGAATTATCACTCTGTGTGGGGCATAACCTATACTTCACCACACTTTACCAAAATTTTGCTTCTACTGTGAGGGTTCTTTTCAGAATATTGGCCTTCAGATCTGTCAACTAAGGCAGACCATTCCTTGCTATTACAGAAGCCACCCATTCCATCACAGATTCTGATTCTCGCTTTTGAATTTATCTAGATATTTGATCTCATTAGATGGAGCCTCATAATCATTGCCGAAGTAGACTATGTTGATTGCTTTTCTGCTTATGTCTACTTTGACATTTCGGACCGTAATCACGTCCTGTATTGGGACTTGTTGTATGGTCTGATCCAATCGTCTCATTGACACAAAAGTGGCCCCATACGAGGCATAGACTGGGCAATAGTCTCCAGGATAGTTACCAAAAACCTCGAACTGATAAAGGATGAGTGCTCAACAGTGCGAGGATAGATGGTCAGTCCCTCAAAAGTGATCCGTCGCTCTTCCCATATACTTCTCCGCGGCTTTCCCCTTCTCTTTCTCGGAGCTATCCCTTGGTCATATAATTCTTTGGATACCTTGACCCCAAACCTCAGGTTGTCATCCTCCAACTGTTTACTCCTTACTTCCAACCTTCTAGCCTTTACTTCACTACGAGCTAGAGGATTCGAAGGAGGAGCAGAAGGCTCGGTATCTGAGCCGCTTTCCTATTCAGTCTCCTTAGTCTCCTTATTTTCCTCATCATCGGAGTCGGAGTAGGAAGATCGCTTCTCTTCAGATTGAAAGGAATCAGAAGAAGGTGCTGTGTTTTGGGGCGCGGATGTTGAAACACCCCTATTCTTCTTTTCTAGTATGACCTTCTCTTCCTCCTGGTCAGAACGTTCATCCCGCAGTCAGGTGTGGATCGTTGTTTTGTCCTGACGGCCCCTTCCAGATGGTTAGGACCCTCCACCTCTACGAACAGTGTTTTTCAGAGGCATACCTGTAAAAAGACATTATTAGTTACGTGGAACTAAAATAAAAGAAAAACCTTTTTGATTTTTTTTTAGATGGTTGTAAATAAGGAATACGGTCCGTATAAAAATATACGGTTCGTATAAAAATATATGGTCCGTATAAGCTGGCTGTAATATTTCAATTTCAAAAATATGGTCAGAGATACAACCCATACAGTAAAGTACGGTCCGTATTTCTGCTCGTATAACTTTGGACAGAAACATAAAATCTTGGCTAGCTAATACGGCCCAGGATACGGTCCGTATAACTTTGTATGGGCTGTATTTCCTTATCGACCTGATTTCTTTTCAACACTTGATTTTTGCTTCAATCCAAGTTCACACACCACATAACACACATATTTCATGGTTTTCACTTCCTATTGGGGTTGGGTTACTCAGACTTCACCCATTTTGAGCAATTTCTTATCGTTGGCATTTTGTCGAACAATTGGCAGGCATAACAATTTCGGATTCTCAATAGAAATAGTCCATCAAAATGCCCTTAGACTCAGTGGGGTTTTGATATACTCATCCCCATGAGTCTTAAACCACATTCATATGCTCACCCCCAATCAAAATTCAATAAACAAGGTTTTCACCCCATTAAACCCTAATTTCTCATCCTATCAAATCAACCATACAATAGTGTATAGCGTAGAAAAGATTAGATCATTAGCATTCCTGTGATGCTGGTCTTGTGTTGATAAGTTAGTGCACAGTACGAGAACAACTGCTAAAAAAAAATTATGGCCTGGAGAACAGAGGGTTTGTACGTGAAGGGGGTGATTAAGGATTTTGGGTGATTTGTTGTGAGGAAATTATGGGGATTTAAGTAGGCTTTTGATGGTATATGCATGGAAGTTCATGGGGTGGTAATGGGAGAGAAAGGAGGAAGTGGGGATTAATGCTTTGTGAAGTGGGGAAGTGGAAAGAAGCGGGAGTTTTGTTTAAACTCTCTGAATCCTCCGACTCGAAATACTGTCTGTACAATTAAGTACGGTCCGTATTTTGAAAATACATACCTGAGAAATTTAATGACGTGGCATCTCATAATACAGACCGTATTTTTAATAACGGTCTGTATCTTTGGTCGTATTTCAACTTTTTCTTTTCTTACAATTACGCCCAGTGTTACGGTTTGTAAAACTAAATACGGTTTGTACTTCCCGGTCGTATTTCTTTGATGGCACAAAATAGTGAGTAACTTTTTTGTTTATCATCGATAAGACCCAAAAGTACATTCCATATAAATAAATACGGGCCATCTTTTTTGCCTCCCATACTTAACTTTTTGTTACACCCCGCAGTTTCGTATGTTGAGATTCGAGCTACCTTTCAGGAGGTATGTGAGATTATATGCGCTTATCTTATGATTGTGAGGGTTTAAGTTCATATAATAAGCTATGGAAGGATTGGAGGACAAGTGATTTAAGGAAATTAAGTTTATTGAAACTTTGGAGAAAATATGAAGGGAAATTTTGGCCCAACTTGGAGAAAGAATATCTTTTAGTAGATGTGATGTTTTGAAGCAAAGCAAAAGCCTAAAGTAAAGTTCATGAAGTGTAGTTTCTAACATAACGAACCGCGCATCGATCCAACGTCGGAATAGAGAATTATGAGCATTTTAAGATGGGCTATTAGAGTAGGGAATTAAACCTGCGCGAACGCACTAGAAGGTGGCGCGAACACGCAGAGAAATCCCGAACTCGCCGTGAACGCGCCATAAAGGGATCCGTTATATCCCGTGTTTTCGCCTATTCGGAAATTTTGAAATAATTGTGACTTGTATGTTATAAGTCAATATTTTGATTTTAGTTAACATGTTCATGTTGTTTTATGGAAAAACTAATGGCGCAAGACATCGGAGAAGGCCAAGGGCAAAACTGGAATTTCAGAAATTAGTTTCGAAAATTACAAAACGAGATTTTAATCAATTGGGCTCAAAAAAAAAAGAAAAAAAAAAGAGAAAATTGAGGCCCAAATGTAGGGTGGCCGGCCAACCTTGCTTGGCCCAAGCCCATGGCACATGAAAATCATGTGACCATTTAATTAATTAGGAGAGCATGTATATATACATGCTCATCCTTAGAACATTCAAGAAAAATCATAAAACAAAAAAAAAACTTGAGAGCAAAAAGATAAGGCCATTCGGCCGAATAGGTGGAGAAAGAGAAAAGAAATTCCCAAGCTTTCAACTTCAATCCAAAGTTCTTGTTCTTGTTGAATTCTTGTCAAGCTCAAGACGCTCTTCGACGTGATATAATTAGTTTAGCAAAAGAGCGACGTTTGTGGAAAGTTGAAAATTGAAGAAAAAGGTAAGAACTCCACTTCTTGTGTTATGGAATAAGTTTGTATGTTAGAATGATTAAAATTGGATGAGAATTATGGGAGTGGTGTGTGTGTGAGCGTGCATGTGTGTGTGTTGATGGTGTTGGCCGTGAGCCATATGGATATGGGAGAGAAATGAATTCAAGTTTAATTAGTTTGTTAATTGTGTTGTTGTGACCTTAGTAATGCAAATAAGAGTTTAATGACTTGAATTGGCATTGGAGTTGCTTGTATGTAATTATGGGAATTTATGTGAATTTTATATGATTTTTATATAATGATGGAAGTAAGGTTCTAAATGTGGATTATGATTGTTGTAAATAAGTTTGTAGGAAAGACAATGTGATTTGGAAGTCTTGTTGTGTTCGTGGAAGAGTTGGATGGAATATAGAATTGGTGGAAATACATGAATTCATGAATAATGTATGGAACGTTATTGGAATATGTTTGAATAATATCGAATTAGTTAATGAATATGGAAAATGTTGATATTAGTTTGATAATGTGAAGTTTGGATGGAAATTGTTGAACTATGTAGAAAGAAGACTATTTGTGCCATAATGTAGTTTATGATGATTGTTGATGTTGTTGGGTTGTTGTTGTTGATATTTTGAGCCGAGATGATTCTCGGGATGTCACATATATAGGGAAGTGCGCCTAAATTTCGGTAGACCAACGTGACCTTAAGTTGAATACTTAGAATCTATGACTTACCTTTCGTAATCTTGACCATTTGTAGATTCGGGGCGAAACGGAATCGAGTTTAAGCGAAACGTAAGACGCGAAGGTATGTAAAGCCCTTTTCTTCTTTTTTTGCATGCCCTAGTCATACTAGGTTAAGATGGGAGTTGGAAATCCAAGTTTGATTTTGAGTACTATTCATTCGTATTGAACTATAATCCTTATATTTGGTTAAAAGAATGCGCAAACCCTTGTAACCTACGCAAACGTATATGATTCGCTCCGAAACTCTTATCAATGACCTTAGTGAGCCTAATGTTTGTAATTTATGTCCGCCGGGGCCGCCTGACCCGAGGTGGGGCCGCAGTCCCGAGAAACTTTATTTGGTTTATTTGTCTTATTTTCGTAGGATATGAAGAAGAAACACTACTATGACTCTAAGGTCCGTTTGAAACGTCCTATGATGTTATTTGAACGTTTTTCACTAAGTATGATACTAAATCTTCCGAGAACGACCTACGATGTATTTTTCGAAAAAGGGATAACTTAAAAGTCCGAAATTTTCGTATACTAATTCCGATTAACTCGATACTAATGTATATGTATATGAATATGAAATTAAGTCGAGTCCCAAATTTATTTTTGATACGCATATGGTTTCGTACTCATTCCGCTCGTGCTAATGATTATGATTTCGTTCGCCGGCATGAAGCTTTGTAATCGTGCGCCTTTATGATAAATTCGTATGTTGTGTTTTTGAACCTCGCCATAGGGCCGGTTACCGTATATGGAGTTAAGTCGATATGGCTAATGATATGACTTGTTTTGTCGCGAGACGTCGCGATATGACATGTGTGTGTGATATGATATATTTGGGGTTTGTAAAGATTTGAAACCCTTCTATGGGTTGAGCCACGTTCCCGAGCGTTATGCACGACTTTGAATTAATTGTATATGTTTCTGTATTTGTGTGATACTTGATTTGGTATTTCTTCTTTGTACTCATATTTCACCTCCGCAAATCGGAATACATACTTTCTTTCGAATCGACCCCTTTCTTCGGGTCGCGTTTCATGCCCAAACCGCATCGATTACGTCCGGAGACCCGCTGTAGCAGTACATTCATTCCTGATCTCTTGATTGTCCTTTTGATCCGGGAGCCTGTTGGTATATATGTTATGTATATGATTTGGTACATTTGGACTATTTGTGCACGACGTGGCCCCGTCCCGTCATATGTTTACGGAGCTGTAGAGGCTTGTAGTCATCTATAATGATTTGTACCTTTGCGGTCCCGTTTGTCCGGGGCCATAGCGGCCCATATATTCCGCTGTGTGTATATATACGCGTGTCATGTATATTCCGCCGCTCTTCTGATTTTGATATGGTATCTTATATCCGCGTCCGCTTAAATTGGTATTTATTTTTATATCCTTTTAAATTAATGAATATAATATCGGAGCTACGATATATTATGATGATTTGATATGAATATCCGTTTGGGCGTCCAAATAGGGCGCTACCACCCGAATTCGTGACACGATCGCGCTCGATAATTTTTGAGTCGACTCTAGCCAAGTATAAAAAGGGGTTTACCCCTATTTTCAGACCAAATACTCCCTAAAAGTTCCCAAATATTCTGGTTCTTTCGACTAAATTTTACCGCGAATTAAGAGAGCTAGGTCCGGACAGCGTATAGTTGTGATTATAAAACCGTATTGTGGTAAATCTTGGCTTGGATTCAAGGTGATAATTAAAGATATTGCAATTCTAGCGGGTGAAAGGTATGAATCTTTCCTTATTAATGTTGAACTAAGCTTAGTTACGGAGGAAAAGTTACTAAAGGATTGTATAAAGAATTTATGGGTTGAGGAATTGGATAAAATATCGTGTGGGATGTATATGGAATATATTGGTATTGATAATATTGTTGTTGATGCTAGTATTGTTGTTGTTATTGGTTGCTGGATTGTGATTTCGGGCTAGGCATATAAACGGGGGGAGATACTTCTTTCTTTTTAATTAAAGGCTTGAGACAATTGTATGATGGTGAGCCTAAAAATAGTATGAATGGTTTTATATGTAGATTAAGAGACTACGAACGATCTTAAGTAGATTGCAAGCCAGGAGATAGGTTGAAAAGTCGGAAAGTAAGCTTCTAGATATGCTAAGGCTAAACCCTTCTTTCTTAAGGCATGATCCCTTAGCTGTGAACCTATATATGATATCCTCAATAACTCTGTTTCTAAAATACCAAAGCTTACAATTCCTGATGTTCCTGTGATATCATTGAGCTTATTTCATGGCTATTGATGTTATTCATTGATGTTGATCTCACCTTTTGATTTTGTTCCTTCAAGGTGAGATGTGTTCGTGATGATAGTTCCCTAATAATAATCCAACAAGTTTAGGAACAGGTTCTTGAGCAATGCTTTGTAGGACATGAATAGAGTGCTAGTAGAGGATCCTTAATGAGGTATTTAATGTTTGAAGAGAGGTTTATGTTGTATCTTAGGATTGGGTGATTGTCTAGTTAAGTGGGAAAGAGTACCGACGGCATGAGATGTACTTATAAGTCTTATGAGATTATGTAGACACTATGGGTTAAATGATGACTATGAGAAGTGCATAGAGATTACTTGTAGAAGTTTGGTTATGATGTCGATTATAATTACCACTGGTCTACGACCGCCCAAAGGCGGTGTTACCACCGGGCTACTACTGGTTGGGCGGATATATGTTTACCATCGGTTCACGACCGAACAAGGCGGTTATGTATTTACAACCATGCTACGGCTAGTTGGGTAGTTATTACCACCGAGCTATGGCCGTTCGGGCAGTTACCACTGATCAGTCGGGCAGTTGCTGTCACGACCCAAACGGAGGGCCGCGACGGGCACCCGATGCTAACCCACCCGGGCACCCCTTACATACTTTCACATCACATGTAGGTGAGCCACATAGGTAATTCATGCTTTCATTCATCATTCACATTAACCACATTAGGCAACAACACATCTATATCATCATTAGTAGCTATGCCCGTATCAATGTACATAAGCCGACGAGGCTAACAAAATAATATCCCAAAATATATGCCGACAAGGCCGAACACATCTAACCATATACACATGTCTATGAGCCTCTAAGAAGTATGTCATATCATATAGGCGGACAGACCCCGCCGTGCCCATAAGTATGTACACAAAAGAATCTATACCAAAAGTTGTGGCTCCGAATGAAATGGAGCTCCGCTATGTAGTCCCTGAGAAATATAGCTATGGATCAAGTCTGTCTCCCTAGCCACCTGCGGGCATGACGCAGCGTCCACAAACAAAAGGACGTCGCACGAAGAATGTACTTGAGTATGTTAAGCATGATCAACATCAATATGAAAGAATAGTAGATAACATATGAAATAGCATAAGATGGGAGATAATAGTATCGTCGTCATAGCACTTACTTGCTTTCCATAGGGACATTCCATTTCTATTGCATATCCGTGTACATACATCCATATCCGTACTCATTTACCTTTCACATCCATTTTCGTATTCGTATTCATATTTCCATTCATACTCATATTCATATCATTTACACCTCATATACATTGCATATACATAGCCTTTACATAACATTTACATATACTTAACATATTCGTACTCATATTGATATCATATACATAGTATTTATATAGCATACCTGACCACGAAGGTTCGGTGTTTCACATACCTGGCCTTACCAAGGCTTAGTGTCATACATACTTGGACCTACCAAGGCTCAGGGTTATCCGTACCCAACTGCAGTGGTGCGCGCGCATTACATACATACATATCTACTATATTCTACCCGGCCATATAAGCTCGGGGTTTCATAATAGCCACACATGGGCACATATACATATAAGCTCATAAGCATCTTTAGCCTTTTTACTATCATCATTCATTACATTCTCTCCTTAGAGGATTACTCGTCGTATAAGGAACTTAGTACAATCATATTGTATCGAGCATCATAAGCTTAGTAGCTTTTAGAGATAGGATCATTGGAGAATATCGTAAGCTCATAGAGGGATAGATAACTGGCCAAAGAACCATGCCTTATGAAAGAAGGGTTAGCCTTACATACCTTTCCGTGCAACTATTCTATCACTTGTACGTTCTTCTGCAATGCTCACATTCTACCTTCATTAGAGTACATACTAAAATTAGGAAATCGATGACTTAGCATACATGACTAAAGCTAGAGAAAATCGGGCAACGTCTCCTTTATTTATACGACTTCCTCCATATCATATATCAACTCCCAAACATCAATAACAACTTTCACAATATCATCACAATAGCCTTTATTCACCTACATTATCCTTACTTCTCAATTCACTTCAATTCATCCATATTCATGGTCATATCATACAATTTCGTTCATTCATATACAATGTCTATTCCATGTTCTCAATATCATTTACAACATGATTATAATCATAATGTATCAAGAATCATAACTCAATCCAAACATTTACTCAAAAGTGACACTATTCCCACATTCATGACCCATTTCCTATTTCCTTATATAATCCAAGTGTTTCAACTTTCAAATACCTTAAACAACAAAGAAATGTCATAAAACGTACCTTAGATGGTGTAGGAATGAACCTTGGGTGCAAACACTTCTCTTGAGAAAAATCCTAGTTTCACCTTCACTTGGATTTTTTGTTTTGGATGAACTTTAATGGGGCTAATACTCAAAATACCCCCCAACGTTTGACCAAAATCCCAACTTCACACCTAACCTTTTATGCTTGTCCTATTACCCCCCTCGACAAATTTTTCGGTATTAAAATACCCCCTTTTTTGCGATGTATACCCAATATGACAACCCCCAATTATTAACAGTGTGTTTGTCCACACGCTACCGCCCACGTGCCATATCTTTAATTTCCTCCTTCCTCCATCCATCTACTCTTCTTCTTCTTCAAAAAAAAAAAAAACCTCTCAATTTTCCATACTCCATTTTTAGTATAGGATCCAAAAACCCATACCCAATTCTCCTTCATCTTCATCATCATCTTCATCATCGTCATCATCATCATCATCTTCTTCATTAGGAGTTGAAAAAAAAAAATCACACCAACTTCCTCAAATCTGATAAAAAAAAAACCCAAATGTGAAAAGAAGCTTCCTAACACCAAGTAGCACAAAGTTCATTCATTAATTTGATCAAACAATCAAGAATTTAAAGAAACCCACTGGTGTTCTTCATAGCTTTCTCCAAAATTCCTAGAATGAGTTTAATTTTCTCCCAAATCAACTCAAAGAATTAGTGCTTAAATAACTCCAACCAAGCAACAAGTAGCAACTCCAAACAAGCAACTTCCAATCAGATTTTCTTTAACAAGATTAGATTTTCGTTTTTTTTTTTTTTTTTTTTTTTTTTTTTTTTTTTTAAAATTTGATTTGGGAAAATCGTGATTATAAGAATAATCACTATCCTAGCTCTAAATTTATAATGGGTATTATTTTGACAAAAAAAAATGGAGATGGGTATTGAAGAAGAAGATGAAATAGCCTAAAAATGGAGGGAATTTAAATTTATCTATGTGTCATCTACGTGGCAGTCCAGTTGGCGCTCCAAAACACGTCGTACGTCGTTTTTTAAAGGCTATAACGCGCCACCGAGCGGTGTATTCACGCTCTTGTCCACATCAGCAAAAAGGGGCATTTTAATACCGAAAAAATTTGTCCAGGGGATAATAGGACCAACCAAAGGTTAGGTGAGTAGTTGGGATTTTGGTCAAACGTTGGGGTATTTTTGAGTATTATCTCAACTTTAATGGGTTTCTTACACTTGATTCACTTAGTTTGATGTAGATGATCACTAATATCTCTTGGAATTTGTGTGAGAAATGTTCTAGAGAGTTCTAGAGAGAAGGAGTGAAAGATGGAAATGAAATAATGAACTTGGTCCCCTTTTTAATAACTCAGAATTCTGATCTGTCGGGACATTAGACGGACACTTATATGGTCCATATAACCTATACGGTCCGTATAAGTGACCGTGAAATGACCTTCAAACTCGCTTCCTCGTGACCATTATACGGTCCGTATAGAATTATACGATTCGTATAACTGACCGTATAATCTCACCCGATGAGGATCTTCTGTGATGGTTCTCAAGGTCCATTATCTGATCCGTATAATATTATACGGTCCATATAATGAGCCGTATAACCCATCGCTCCAATCGAACTTGTTCTCGTCACTTCGTTTGATCTCCAAACCTTATGGAACCTTCTTAACACTTGTTTATCACTTCATTAACAATCTAAAGGACGTTATAACTCTTCTCCAAAACTTCATTAAGTCATCATTGACTCATACTGGGAATCCTTTCGATACTTGACATATACCTTACTTTCCTTAACAACTTTCGTCTCCTACTTCCAATGTCTTTGGAAATCTTAATTAGACCATTAAAGGCTATTTCTTACTTATCAAAATACCACATACTTTATGCTCTTCGTTCGCCTATTCATGGCATCAACGGAAAATTTTCCGAGGTGTAACATTCTTCCCCCCTGAAGAACATTCGTCCTCGAATGTTAAGCACTTGGGAATTCTATGAAAATTTTGCCAGAGTTTCCCCTATAATACGGCACCACCATCCTGTCACAACAACCCATAATAACAATGCCTACGCAAGTGGCTACAACGTAATAGCAATAGAATTTGGCCACACACGACCCAAATGCATAAAAAGGAAAACATACATACCTTATGATCTTGATATCTCATCTTGGCCCTCTTCCGGGGGCTGAAATAAGTGCGGATATTTGGATTTCATGATTTCTTCCGCCTCCCATGTCATTTCTTCTCGGTTATTATTTCCCCACAAAATCTTAATTGAGACCACTTCTTTGTTTCTAAGCCTCCGTACTTACCTATCTAATATGGCAATGCGTATTTCTTTATAAGTTAACTTTCTATTACTTGAACATCATTTACTTGGGACGATCCCAGTAGGATCTCCAACACATTTACGAAGACAGAGACTTGGAAAACTAGATGAACCGACTCCAAATCGAGGTAGATCTAATTCATATGCCACTTTTGCCTACCTTGCGCACAATTTCATAAGGTCCAATGTACCAGGGACTTAACTTCCCCTTTTTGCCAAATCTCATAACGCCCTTCATCGGCGACACTTTCAAGAATACCCAGTCTTTCACTTGAAACTCTAAGTCTCTTCGATGATTATCCGTATAGGACTTTTGACGACTCTGGGCTGCTAACAACCGATCTTGTATGAGTTTAACCTTCTCTATGGCTTGTTGGACCAAGTCTGGCCCTATCAATTTAGTCTCTCACCCGTTTCAAACCACCCAATTAGGGATCCTACACTTTCGCCCATATAAAGTTTCATACGGTGCCATTTGAATGCTAGAATAATAACTATTATTGTAAGAAACTCACAGTGGGAGTGATCATCCCAATTTCTCCAAAATCAAATACAGCCCTAACATATCCTCGGAATCCGAAGGCCCGCACGCCCGTGGGGAAACGCGTGTGGGTCCACGAGTCCCCAAACCCCCTTGGGGACTTTTAATT